>NC_034599.1:7102895-7156952 GCF_900095145.1 Mus pahari | reverse complement strand
GAGGAGGAGGAGGAGGAGGAGGAGGAGGAGGAGGAGGAGGAGGAGGAAGCCTCCAACCCCTTCTTATGTCAGGAAAGCCAAGATACCCCTCCCCCCGCCTCCCATCCATATCGCCATCAGGTTCAAGGTGATCATCTACCCACTCTGGTCCAGAAGAGTTGCCCATACCCCCAGAACGTGCCTTTCTACCTCCCATCTCTCACCTTAGGCTCTTGACCTTTTCTTCCTCACTTCCTGAGGAATCAGCTTCACCCCTTTGTCCTCTTGAGCTCTTCCCCCACTGGGGATTCCCCTACACCATATGGGAAAGACCACACTGCAGCCACCCAGCTTCTGCCCCTAGAGATGGCTGAGGAGTCCCAACCCAGTGGCAGTCCCCATCCTGTGAAATCCCTCACTTCTGCCCCAGTGGAGGCTAGCCCCAATAAGAAACCTGCCTGAGCACAGCCCTGAACAACAGACTGAAGAGGCTCAAAACTGGTGCATTTGGCAGCATCCAGTCTGTGCTTCCAGAGTTCTAGCTTGGCCGAAGGATTCTGCTGTGCTGGACCAGTCGGCCAAGTACTATCACCTAATGATTGATGATTCATGATAAGTTCATTGGCCTGATCCTGCAGCGAGAGCCTGACCTGAGCCCGAGAGATGAGAATGTGCAGGAACTGGACATTGACTGGCTGCTGGTGCAGATCATGGAGTCCTTGCCCACAATGCTGCAGATCTCCCCTGCAACACCCCCCCCCACCCAAGTAAGCCTTTACTCCATTCCTGGAGGGATAGTGAGGACCTTTGGAATGCCTTCCACTGACTGCTCTCAGCTGAGTAGGGCAAGCCTGCTCTCATGATCACTCTTTGCTCCCCTCCCCATCCTGCCTCTGCTCTAGCTGCTGGAAGGAGACCTTTGAACTCCCACTGGAGCCTCAGGTCTTTCCTACCTGCCCATTTTCACACTCAAGGTTATGCCCTCTCTTCCCATCCAGAGAATGGAACAAGGTAGTTTGCTGTCAAGATAGAACAGCAGTGAGCTCTGGGTAGTATCTAGGCAAACACTGTTGACACCAGAGATTTAGTCATCCCATGAGGCTGCTCAGTTGTTTCTTCTCTTGGCTGATTCTTCATCTCCATTGCCTCTGGAACACGAGGGCCTCATAGACCACTGTGACAGGAATGGGGACTAAGCTGCTTGCTTGTTTGTGCACCATAGACAACCAGGTTACCTATACTTGAGCCTATGCCTGTACCCTAAGAGCAAGGAGCCTATGTGTTTTAGTCTTGTTTCTCTGTCTAGAGCTGTTTGTGAGCATGCATGTTCACAGGGTGGTGGTGGTGATGGTGGTGGTGGTGGTGGTGGTGGTGGTGGTGGTGGTGGTGGTGGTGTTGGTATGTGCNTGGTGGTGGTGGTGGTGGTGGTGGTGGTGGTGGTGGTGGTGGTGGTGTTGGTATGTGCCTGTGTGTTCTTCAGCTGCTCCATGCCCCCCTTCAGACCTTCCCACACCATGTCCCAGTAGTGGTGGGAGGTGGGGCTGGGTGCAAAGAGAATGACTTCTTGCTCCGGAGGTCCTCCTTAGCTCCCTAACATGAGACCCTCCAGGTTGGGGTTTTGGTCTGTTTATGTTTTGTGGACCAGGACTCCATGTCTGTTGTTGCCACGTGTCTGATGCCAAAACTGCTGCTGTGGGCTCAGAATGTTGGGACACCAATTAAAAATGTGCCTTTTGTGGGTGAGGACCAAAGCCTCTGGATGTAGACATATCTCTGGCTATGGTGTCCTCTCCCCTCCTGTTGAGCACATGGAAATGGATGTTAGGGTTCTGAAAGGGGGCTGTGGACCAGGCTTTTTACTACCCTGAGAAGTACCTCAGCTAAGGCTCTGGCCAACCTGCTGCCACTTCCTAAGCCTTCTTCCCACTTCCTGGTCCTCCCTTAACCCTTATTTTGAGCATCGTGGGATAAAAATCTAGTGCACAGTAGGTCTGAAGCTATCCTGCACCTTATTGTGTCTGTCCTTGGGTCCAAGTTGTGTTGGACCAGTGAGCTTGTCTGGAAGTAGGAAGCTGCACTTTGCCTTAAGAGACACTTAGGAAAATGCCTTGTGGCTCTCCAGCTGTCCTGTCCCTGTTGTACAGTCCCTCCTGCTCACTAAACCCTCCTGCCTTGCCTGGCTTGGCTGAAGTGCATTTTGAAGTCAAGTATCTGCCCTGTGGTCCAACTTCTAGCTTGCTTGTGAATACAGCCAGTCTCCCCATGGCGTGTATGGTGTGTGTGTGTGTGTGTGTGTGTGTGTGTGTGTGTGTGTGTGTGTGTGTGTTGGGGTCCTTGGTGACTGTGCATTACAAAAGGTATTCGTGAAGGAGGTGAAATGCAGTAAAAAGGTGGTTAGGGCCAAGTGGAGAGGCAGTAATTTCTTTCCAGCTGTCTCTTAATGACAAGGTCATGTGTTCACTCAGAAAACCTCCGGTTAGTATTCTCAGTGGATGATGTCCATCTTCTGCTAGCATAGAGCAAATGAACCACAATGGGGTCCACCACTATGCAGTTACCAACTATATGTCAACTCAAAGATAAAGAAAGTAGCCACCAGTTCCCAGAATTTTGGGGTAGGGGCAGTCCTTGGGTGTTGGCGGTGTCTCTTGAGGAACTGAGTCCCTCTGCTAGGTAGTCCTCTGGGCTTTAATTGGTCCCAGCCCTGTCTCTCATCTTTCATCCATTCCTGCTGTTTGGCTTCCCTACATTGCCAGGGCAGGTGTGTCTTCCAGGGAGGTCCTAAACTGAGGCCAGGATTTTGCTCATTATGTCTGCTCCTTACCACACACTGCACTGTGCAGCTGAACAGGTAGTGAGCAGGCACAGCTCTGCTCTGCCTTTTGTCTTCCTAGTTAAAACTCTTGTGTATAAACAACTTGTTCTTCATGTTTGAGCACTTTATGAAGAATAAAAAGTTCATGCACCATGAAAAAAAAAAAAAAAAAGATAATGGTCTTCCAGTCTGAGACAGAGCCCTGAGCAGACCTTGAGTGCTAGCTCCACACCTAGTCCCACAATACCCAGAGGAAGCTTGACTCCCAGACACTCTAACATGCCCAGGATCATAGAATCATAGGTGAGGAAGCCACAACATCTGTCCCAATACCTGGAGTAACTGGGACCAGCAGCATTCAGGGAGCAGGAACCCAGCCAGTGGCACGGCTTCCTTCTGGTCTGAGCCTGTACCCTGAGTAGACCTTGGATGTTAGCTCCACACTCAGTAACACAACACAGAGAGGAAGCTTAACTCCCAGGTGCTCTAACATACCCAGGATCATAAGATTTGAGGAGCTTGGTCACACCAGTATCTCAGGATTCCAGTGGCACCTTAACTCCCAGGAGCTCTGGCAAACCCAGGATCTCAGAATCACAGAATCCTAGAATCATAGGATTATAGAGACATCTGGACTCTGAGGAGTTCTGACACAACCAGGATCATAGGAAGAATAGGGTCTGTTCAGAGACAGCAAGGGCAGGTAGCACTAGAGATAACCAGATGGTGAAGGGAAAACTTAAAAACCAAGCAATAGAAACCAAAGTTACTTGGCATCATCAGAACACAGTTCTCCCACCATAGCAAATCCTGGATACAACATTACACCAGAAAAGCAAGATTCGTATATAAAATCACTTCTCATGATGATAATAGAAGACATTAAGGACATAAATAACTCCCTCTAAAAACAGAGGAGAACACAGGTAAACAGGTAGACGCCCTTAAAGAGGAAACACAAAAATCCCTTAAAGAGTTACAGGAAAACACAATCAAACAGGGGAAGGCATTGAACAAAACCATCCAGGACCTAAAAATGGAAATAGAAACAGTAAAGAAATCACAAAGGGAGACAACTCAGGAGATAGAAAACCTAGGAAAGAAATCAGGAGCCATAGATACAAGCATTACAAGCAGACTACAAGATATACAGGAGAGAATCTTAAATGCAGAAGACACCATAGAAAACATTGACACATCAGCCAAACAAAATGCAAAATGCAAAAAGACCCTGACCCAAAACATCCAGGAAATCCAGGACACAATGATGAGATGAAACCTAAGGAATATATATATATATATATATATATATATATATATATATATATGAGAGTGAAGATTCCCAACTTAAAGGGCCAGTAAATATCTACAACAAAATTATAGAAGAAAACTTCCATAATCTAAAAACGAAAAACGAAATGACCATAATAATGCAAGAAGTCTACAGAACTCCAAACAGACTGGACAGAAAAGAAATTCCTCCTGTCACATAATATTCAAAACACCAAATGCACAAAAAAAGAAAGAATATTAAAAGCAGTAAGGGTAAAAGTTCAAGTAATATATAAAAGCAGACCTATCAGAATTGCGCAAGTCTTCTCACCAGAAACTATAAAACCAGAAGTTCCTGGGCAAATGTCATATAGACCCCAAGAGAATACAAATATCTGCCCAGACTACTATCTCCAGCAAAAATCTCAATTACCATAGATAGAAAAAATCAAGATATTCCATGACAAAACCAAATTAGAACAATATCTTTCCACAAGTATAGCCCTACAAAGAAAAATAGATGGAAAACTCCAAAACAAGGAAGGAAAATACACCCTCAAAAAGCAACACAGCAATCTTTCAATAAACCCAAAGGAAGACAGTCATAACAACATAATTCCACCTCTAGCAACAAAATAACAGGAAACAACAATCAATTTTTCTTAATATCTCTTAATATCAATGGACTCAACTCCCCAATAAAATGATATAGACTAACGGACTGGATAAATGAACAGGACCCAACATTTTGCTGCATAAAGGAAATTCACCTCAGTGACAAAGACAGACATTACCTCAAATTAAAGAATGGAAAAAAATTTTTCCAAGCAAATGGTCCCAAGAAACAAGGTGGAATAGCTGTTCTAATATCAAATAAATTCTACTTTCACCCAAAAGTTATTTAAAAAGATAAGGAAGGACACTTCATATACCTAAAAGGAAAAATCTAACAAGATGAACTCTAAATTCTGAATATATATGCTCCAAATGCAAGGACACCCACATTCATAAAAGAAACTTTACTAAAGCTCAAAGCACACATTGAACCTCACACAATAATAGTGGGAGATTTCAACATCCCACTTTCAGCAATGGGCAGATCATGGAAACATATCCTAAACAGAGACACAGTGAAACTAACAGAAGTCATGAAAAATGCATTTAACACATATTTATAGAACATTTTCTAAAACAAAAGGATATACCTTCTTCTCAGCACCTCATGGTACCTTCTGTAAAACTGACCATATAATCAGTCAAAATCAGACCTCAACAGATATAAGATTGAAATTATCCCATGCCTCCTATCAGATCACTGTGGTTTAAGGCTGGTCTTCTTTGATAGCAAGAAAAACAACAGAAAGCCCACATACATATGGAAGATGAACAATTCTCTACTCAATGAAAACTTGGTCAAGGAAAAAATAAAGAAAGAAATTAAAACATTTTAGAATTTATTGAAAATGAAGATACAACATACCCAAACTTATGGGACACAATGAAAGCAGTGCTAAGGGGAAAACTCATAGCTGTGAGTGCCTCCAAAAAGAAACTGAAGAAAGCATACACTAGCAGTTTAACAGCACACCTGAAAGCTCTAGAACAAAAAGAAGCAAATACACTGAAGAGGAGTAGGCAGTAGGAAATAATCAAAATCAGGGCTAAACTCAACCAAGTAGAAATACAAAGAACTATACAAGGAATTAACCAAAGCAGGAAATGGTTCTTTGAGAAAATCAACATGATAGACACACCTGTAGCCAGACTAACCAGAAGGCACAGAGACAGTATCCAAATTTACAAAATCAGAATTAAAAAGCAAGATAAATCAACCTAAACTGAAGAAATAAATAAAAAAAAAATCAGATCCTACAACAAAAGCCTGTATTCAACAAAACAGGAAAATCTGGATGAAGTGGACAATTTTCTAGCCAGATACGAGGTACCAAAGTTAAATCAAGATCAGATAAATGATTTAAACACTCACATATCCCTTAAAATAAATAGAAACAGTAATTAGTAGTCTCCACCTCCCCCCCAAATAAAAGCCCAGAACCAGATGGATTTAGTGCAGAGTTCTATCAGACCTCTAATTGGTATTAGGTCTACAATCTACTCTTCAAACTAAGGGATTTTTGTGTTTTTTTTTTTAAGGGCGTCTACCTGTTTACCTGTGTTCTCCTCAATTGCTGGTGGGATTGCAAGCTGATATAACCATTCTGGGAATCATTATGGCAGTTCTTCAGAAAATTGGCTATAGTATTACCTGAGGACCCAGGTATGCCACTACTGGGGCCTATACTCAGTATATGCTCCAACATATAACAAGGACACATGTTCCACTATGCTCATAGCAGCCTTATTTATAATAGCCAGAAGCCGGAAATAACCCAGATGTCCCTCAATAGAGGAATAGATACAGAAAATGTGGTACATTTACACAATGGAATACTACTCAGCTTGTGTGTGTTTCCAGGAATTTTTTTTATTAGATATTTTCTTTCTTTACATTTCCAATGTTATCCCCTTTCCTGGTTTCCCCTCCAAAAACCCCTACACCCTTCCCCATCCCTCTGCTCACCAACCCACCACTCTGTGTCCTGGCCCTGGCATTCCCCTATACTGTGGCACAGAACCTTCACAGGACCAAGGGCCTCTCCTCCCATTGATGACCGACTAGGCCATCCTCTGCTATATATGCAGCTAGAGCCATGAGTCTAAAAACAATTAATTCAAGAAATTCTTTGGCAAATGTATGGAACTGGAAAATATCATCCTGAGTTAGATAACCCAAACACAAAAATCATACATGGTATGAACTCACTGATTAGTGGATATTAGACCAAAAGCTCTGAATACCCATCACAGACCACATGAAGCTCAAGAAGAAAGAAGACCAAAGTGTGGGTGTTTCAGTCCTTCTTAGAAGGGGGAACAAAATATTCAAAGAAGGAAATATGGAGACATAGTGTGCAGCAGAGACTGAAGGAAAGGCTATCCAGAGAATGCCCCTTCTAGCATTCCATTCACTATTGTGGATGCCAAGAAGTGCATGGTGACAGGAGTCTGATATAGCTGTCTATTTAGAGGCTCTGCCAGAGCCTGACAAATACAGAGATTGATGCTTGCAAATTGACATTGGACTGGACATGGGGTCCCCAATGGAGGAGTTAGGAAAAGTACTGAAGGAGCTGAAGGGGTTTGCAACTTCATAGAAAGAACAACAATATCAACCAATCATATGCGCCCCCCCCATGTCCCAGGGACTAAAACATATCCAAGAATTACACACAGAGGGACCCATGACTCTAGCCCCATATGTAGAAGAGGATGGCTTTGTTGTGCATCAATGAGAGTAGTGGCCTTTGGTCCTGTGAAGGCTTAATTCCCTAGTGTAGGGGAATCCAAGGACAGGGAGTTGAGAGTAGGTGGTTTGGTGGGTGAACACCCTCATAGAAGCAGGGAGGAGGGGTATAGGATAGAGGATTTCCTGGTGGGAGGAACCAGGGAAGGGGATAACATTTGAAATGTAAATAAAGAAAATATTCACTTAAAAATGAATATGATAAAAATCTGATACATTAATGCAACACATGTCAGGAAACTGTTGACAACCATGATTATTCATCATCAACTAACAATTTACAGAATTTATATTTTGTAAAACTGTGGTCCTCAATTCACTCATTTCTTGATTAATTTCTGCTCATATTTTTGTTATGATATTGGTAGTTTTATTAATCATACAGGCTATCTTTGAGACACTTCTTTCTGTTTCAGAAATTGTTTTTGGCTTTTTCAACACAAAAAAACCCTCTATACAAATTCTGTTTAAGATTTAAATGTGAAATTGTCCCCAGCAGCATATTTGTTTTTTTTTTTTTTCCTCATAAAACATGTTTATTAATTTTGTAACACAAGTATGATTGACTGAGTCATAATTTTTTTAAAATCAGTATTATTCAGCATTAATAACCCATTAATTCATGATGTTACATATCATGAGTATTTCATTATACAAAGAAGCCTAATACCACTTATGTTACACAATAAATAGCAAATGTCAACATTTCTTGGAATAAGAAAATAATATTTTAAATACCCATGCACAGAAAGATTACCCATTCAATGCAACAAAAACATAAAACAAGTCTAGTTTTGGTTTGGATACTAGCATTCCAACTATAATTTTTCTTTAAATGACTACCTTGGTCTCTGACATTTTTAGCCATATACCCAGACTCTTGACCCATTGACATTTACCTCTATTTTACTCTCTTAAAATATAGAGTGGACATTCCCATTAGTATAATGTGCTAAACTCATATCTAACAAACTTATTACTCAATTTCTAATTGCCTACCTCTATGTGGAGGTTCAGTTACCAAACAGAAGCAGAATGATATCTTAAGCCTTTCTGCCTGGGCACAGACAATACAGACCTTTCCACATAATCTCAGTGGATTTCCTTGACAGGTAGAAGCAATTCCAACTGCCAGCAGCATATTTGATTGAACCTTTAATCCACAATTAATGGCACTGCTCTGAATGTGCCTCTGTCACCATGAGCCCTGCTATCTTTATATGCCATTTTGGATTATACTTGTTCAAAGCATTAGCCAAATAAACTCCTCCTTACAACTTACTCTTATAGGTTATTTGCTTAAGGAAATAAGAAATGCAATTACTACAATAACTCTATTTCTATCTCAATATATGATCTTATTGTACTTTCCTACAAGTTCAGGAAAATAACACACCTTCATTCAGTCATCCAGTAATTCATATACAGTATTATAATCTAGCTTCAGCTCTTATTTATTCATTTAAAGGAAAATAATACCAAGAAAGAAGAGCTCCAATTACTTTCCTAGAGAAAAAAATTGGATACATTGGCCATAAGTACATAGAAAGGGAAGGTCACATAGCAATATGTTCCCTCACTGAAATGGATCTTCATCCACAGGTCACCTTATTTTCTAGTATTGTGGCATAGACTCCGTCATAGAACAAGTCTGAGCCACAGAGAGAAGCTTAAATGCCAATTTTCCCCTTTGGTAGTGTAAGAAAATCAACTAATCACTTATCGAAGAGAATGATGCCTGATGTGACAATTGGAATGAACCATAGGCTGAATATTTTACAGGAAGACCAGTCTGGCAAATTCATATGCCCCGTGTTTTCATTACAGTGCAATCTTGGGAAGAAAAGCTGTTGTTGAAGGAATACATATTAGTAAATTATAGGTAAATTTTATGGAAACATGTAATGTGTGGAATAGCAGGGCCTAACGCATGATAGAACCCTGTACCATTCTAGCTGTTGTCAAGGCTACATGAATATGTACGTGTACAAAATTTCATTGGGATACATTACCAGATAATATTAATTTCATTGTATGATAATATATATGCTTTAGATAACAGCAATTTTGAAGAATACATGGATCAAAGAAGCAATTTCTATAAAAGTAAAATATAAATTACATGTTATGTCCTCAAATTGTCTATATTAAAGGGTGTTTTGTCATGTCTCCAATAAAATTTAGATAATTTTAAATCGTCAAAAGTTTAACATTTAAGGAAAAGAGCACCAAGTTATTAGATTGAATGCAACAAAGTGGTCATAGTTATCAGTTAGTATTACTTTTCTCTACTTCCAATGTATTTGGGTCCAAGGAGGACAATGAAAGAGTAAATTAACTGAAAATGAATATGAAGAAAATCTAAGGGTATTTATAATTTATTCAGGAAATGCAAAAATGTGAGATTAAAATTTATCAGAATATCTTGGAATTGAAATAATTTGTTCCTAATCACACATTTGCAAAGTACTAAAAGTAAAATAATCAATACATTAAAATAGTCAACAACTGTGCCATATGGCTGTACCTATGAATATAGTATTAAAATGTTTATCAAAGAAATCAAAGAGGGATTACATCAAACATTCTTACAGTCAATTAAAAGAAGGGAAACTCTAGAGATCTGTGCTTTGAATTTTTCACTATCATTTAAAATGTTAGGGTGATGCGTTATGCATGCATGTTTGTGTGTGCCTGTGTGTGTGTTTCTTTTTTAAAAGTTACTTTTATTTCTTTACAGTCTAGCTGTTGCTTCCTCGTGATTCACCCTCCAACAGTTACTTATCCCATTCCTCTTCCCCTGTCTCCAAGGGGATGTACTACTCACTCCCTGTGGCCTCATGTCTCTCAGGATTAGATACATTTTCTCCCACTGAGGTGAGACCAGGAAATCCTTTGCTCTTTAAGAGTCAAGGAGCCTTGGACCAGCTCATTTATGCTGCCTGTTTGATGGCTCAGTGTCTGAAAGATCTGAGGGGTTCAGGTTAGTTGGGACTCATGGCCTTTCTATAGAGATGCCATCCTCCTCAGCTTCTTCCAGCCTTTCCCTAATTCAACCATAGGGGTCCCTGTCATCAGTCCAATGGTTGGGTGCAAGTATCTGCATCTGTCTTAGTGAGCTGCTTGTTGGGCCTCTCAGAGGACAGCCATGCTTTGCTCCTGTCTGTAAGCATATATATATATATGATCTTATATAAAATCTTATAAGATTTTACATTCACATGTAGCTTTTTAAGACATCTTAGAATTCATTGTCCCTCCTGACTTCCTCTTCTGCCCCAGGCTTTCCAGTTCTCCTCACTTAACCCTTTCTTTTTTCCCTTTCCCATTAATATCATTTGTGTTCTGTTATCTCTGCTTTCTAGCTTCCTGGATTATGTAAGTCTATAGCTAACTGCAAAAATCTAAAAGAACTGACCACCGGATCCAATATACTGAGAATATGTGATTTGTCTTTCTGAGTGCCAGATACAGCAAAACAATATTTTACATGAGGAATGTGACTCGGCATTACAAAGCCAGTTCATCCTGTGAAGGTACTGGGTTCAATCTTCAGTACCATTTAAATCCAACACTCCAAAAATTTAAACAACAGTCAAATAAGATAATATTTATCATCAAAATACTCTCTCTCTTCAAACATAAAGAACACATTAAACTAAAAAAGAAAGAATATTTATATAATTTGAAGAGATAGATACATTTCTGTATTACTCCTGGACTCATCCTACAAGTACAGATAATGACATCTATTACTTTTGCTCCCATTAAAGGCATACTCCATAAACCTTGTGAGTCATAGGACTGCCCAAGTTCTCAATATGTAAAGTGTTAGGCTGGAATTTTGGTCTGACACCTACAGCTTTGAGGTCCCTTGAAATTAACAATGACATAGTGCCTATCTGGGGGAATGATTTGAGCATGAGACTCAGCAACACTGGGTGCAAATTTATTCAAATTTACCCTAATAAAGCCATAGATCTCTGTTGTGAAACACACTATAGTATTTTATAGAGTGCCAGGGAAGTTAAAGAAGATAAAGCCTTTTCTAGAGAGCTACTGTGGATACAAAAATCAACAGCACAACCACAATTCATGGACTGTGCTTCTGTAATATAGGGTCCAGTGTCTATATTTTCAGCACACTGGCTGTTTTGTAATGGATTTTAAGTGATCTCTAAATCTATGGCCCAGTAAAGGAAAGAAAATGGAATGAAGAGAAAAATATTTTTAGAGACAAACCTGGGCAAGTATGTTAATTCCAAATGGAATTAACTAACTCCCACGTACATGACCACAGAAAAGCCATGTTGGTGTTGCCATGCATGACAGTTGGTAATAACTACTCTGGTCCTTGAAATAAACATTCCTCGCATCCTCTCTCTACAGGTCAAGGTTCATGAGAACTCAGATAACTGACTCCACTAAAAGTAAAGTACCTGGTGAAAGACAGAGTTGTAACCTGAACAGTCTGGACTAAAGGTCATTGCACCAAAGCAAGTCTCCACCCCTTCAAAGATTCACCAACTTCTCACCTCCAAAAGGATCCTTGAAAAACAAAGTAGAAAGTCTTTTTTAAAAGCTGGAGTAATATTAGTGCTTGTTACCAGCCTCATGCTAAAACAATTCACATTGTCTTAAAGAAGCAACAAGAACTCTTGAATTGGTGAAAGAGACATCTGGGAAAACAAGGCTCTCTTGAAGAAGGTCTATCAGGTGACAGGATATGACTGCTCTTAGAGCCTTGCTCTGAGCAAACACTATTCTGTGAAAGGATCAGGAACATGGTGGTGCTGTTCTGTGCTGCATTGACAGTGTTTATTTGATATTAAATAAGAAAATGAAAATTAATACCAAGCAGAATGACAAAAAAAAATGGGTCCATGATAGGGAAAGGATGTGTATTTTTAAAGAATTCCAAATTGCATTCTTAAGCAAAGAAAGTATCACTTTAAACTCTTGCCCCATTACAGGGGAACGCCAGGGCCAAGAAGTGGGAGTGGTTGGGTAGGGGAGCAGGGCAGGGGAAGGGTATAGGGAACTTTTGGGATAGCATTTGAACTATAAATAAAGAAAATATCTAATAAAAAAAAAAAGATGCTACCATAAAACACCATAGACTGGGTGGTTAAATCAACAGAAATTTCTCACAATTCTAGGCCAAAGAATTTCACTATCAAGTGCTATTTGGTGAGAGCTTACTTTTTAGTTTGTAGAAAGTCATCGTCTGCTTGTGTCTTCCTGTGGTGAAGAGTGCAGAATGGAAACAATTGCCTCGTCACTCTTTAAAAGGCTCCGAGTTACATTTATGCAGGCTTCAATCTCATCTCAGCCATTTCACAAATACCCTACCTCCTAATATTATCTAACAGGATACTGAATTTCAGCATGTGTATTTGGGAAGGACTCAAACATACAATCTATAACAGAGAAGTTAATGAAAGTACAATTCCAAGAACTACCACTTTTAATCAAATAAACCCAGATTCAAGGGAAAAAAACCTCTCTATTTAGTAGCTAGGAAAAGAATGTGTCTTACACAATAATTAAAGATCCTAATTCCTAATTAAGATTTTTCTGAAATCTCTCTCTCTCTCTCTCTCTCTCTCTCTCTCTCTCTCTCTCTTTCTGTATTTGTTTCTCTTTCTCTGTCTTTGTGTTGCTGTCTCTGTCTTTGTCTTACTCTCTGTGTTTCTTTCTTCATCTTCCTTCCTCACTTGCTTTCTTTTTCATGTTGGGTTTTCTCAATACTCTTTCTTCTCTTTCTTTTGTTGCCTATACCAACTACCTGTTTACACATAGGAAATGTACTTAGAAAATATAATTATGTTATTCAACTATCTGTAGTTAGATTAAACTTTTCATCCCAATTACCCAGTTACCTCTCTGTATTTCTTATATTCAAAGTAGTGATCAAGATTTTCTTGTTTTATTAAAGTGTCTCAATATATCATACAAATCTGCAGTTAAACTTGCTTACCAAGAAATTTAATTGGCAGTGAACTTCTACTTGAAATAGGAAATAATGTATTATTCCTTATAACTGGTTGCATGCATGATTAAGTGTATTTATAAGCAAGTATTTCTGCTTTTAATAGCATTGCTGAATTTATCTGCTCTGCTCACAAGTCTACATATCTGATGAGAGGAAGCAATTGGAGTCTATCCTCTTGCATGAGACAAGTGAAATCTCATTTCCCTTTTCTTGTATGCTCAAAAGAACGCTTAAAGAACACATCTGGCTTTCAGCTTTCCTATTTTGATTTTACAGAATCAGTAAAGTGGGAGGGACTCAAATTCCTAGAATCCTTTTAATATTGAGATTACTAAGAATAACTTACACAGAAAACTGATTGCGAAGGAAATGAATTTAATCTAAATTTGTCAGAAAGTGTATCCTTGCTTAGCTCAATCCTAAAAATTCCTGCAGCCACTTGAAGTCAACAAAGGAAATTTCAGAAAGCAGAAGTATGATAGGTAGAAACCAGAGAAAAGATACAGTCTTTTAAATTGTGATTAAAATATTTTTGCATCTTTAAATTTAAAATTTAGGAGCTTCAGGACACATTTTGATATTTATTTCTAAATACAGAGCTATCACACTGCCTAGCATAAGCTTCATCAGCTCCATAATTTGGAGGCCTGTGTTCATATTAAAGACATTGAAAACCCATATTTGTGGTCATAAGAAAGGCACAATGAAAATACTGGCTTTATTTTACTTCATTTTTTATTTAAAGTTTGTCAGCTGATATTTGGATTCTTCTTTTACATTTTTATGTCTTAACTGGTGATTTTCCAAACATGATTATTTCATAACAGAAATAGATTTTATTTCAATATATTCCTTCTTTTTCTAGCCTTTAATGGTGTTGTTAGGGGAAGACAGTCGGGAGGATCTAGAATAATAGAAACGTAAGATTGTGTTTCTGAGAGCTATCTTGTTTGCCTTACCATACTTTGTGCTGTGCATAATCAGAACATTACTTGGCAATACCTACTCAGGAAATGCTCATAGACTTATGACTGACTTGAATGTTTTGATTTGCATCTTTAGCTATCATCGGTTATACCAGGATGTTTCCTAACTCATGACTGTTGTTCCATCTCTAGAGATTTGTGAACCATTTATAGTCATATCAAGTATCTGAAAGAATAATCATGTCTCTGCTTGTCTCCAAGCTTACTCTTGAAACATTTTCCTGTATCTGATAAATTAACTACAAATTCCTAAACTGCATTTCAGGCCTTATTTAAATTGAATTCATTTTATATCTTCAAAAAGTGTAATTGCAAAAATCTTGAGTGTTTTATCCTTTCCTGAAGATGAGACCTTATTTGTTTAGAAGATCATTCATAGATAGTGTAGCACCTCATGTTTCTCCACTTCTAATGAATCAATGACTACTAAGAAGAAAATATCACTTTTGCTCAGTCTTCAATAGTGACACAAAAAAAAGTGTCACTGAGACAGAAACAGATTAAGAAAAGACCTAAAAGAAGGGGATTGATGTCTATGCCTCATACTCTCAACAGCAAGACCAAAGAATGAAGTATCCTCAAATAATGGCCTTGACCCTCAGATCAGAGGTACATTTTCAACAAATATTTGTCACCTGCTAGAGAGATAACAAGATAGAAACAATGAATATGACATCCCAATCAAGAGTCCTGAAAGGTTAGCAGCAGACAAGGGTGGCCCAGGCAGTTTGCTACTTGAATATTCCAGTGACTGTTACAACTTTGGAGATCTGAATTGGTTTGCATGATTAATCTTGGTTACAGATGGGAAAAAGTGTGTGTGTGTGTGTGTGTGTGTGTGTGTGTGTGTGTGTGTGTGTGTGTATGTACATATACTATGTGTGTGTGTGTGTGTGTGTGTGTGTGTGTGTAACACACATACATATATATACATGGTTGCATGATCACTGTGCGTTCAATTTTATATATAAACTTGTGTGCTATTTCTAATCTTCTTTCCTAAATTCTTAACATTCTACTATAAATAAGTTTGATAAAATCAAATTTTGAAGAAAATTATTTTAACTAACTTTTGTATATGACACATTTTTACTATTTTACGTATTACTTTCTAAATCAAGTTTTAAAATAATTTAAAAGAGCAACATAATAATTTTAAAAAGTAAATAACAAGAATAAAATGTTCCTGTGTCTATTAATATTGATATTTACTTGTTAGAAATAAGTATCTAGTATTACAAATATGCATTTGAAAATGCCAATGTAGAAATATCTTAGTTTTCCTTTCTTTTTTGATACAAATATTCAGTTACAATATCTGGCTCTTTGTTCCTGCATGCTGCTTCTAGGTAATAATCATTGAGTTATAATGTTACAGATTGATCAAGATACCTGTTATCACCAACATATTTCAGAGACCAGAACTGAAAGATTCTTATCCTTTGAAAGTTTCATTAGTGTTGGGCTAGAAAGATAAATCAATGATTCAACTCACTTATACCTCTGGAGGACTATGGTTAGAGTTTTATCTCCACACAGAAACTCTAACTCCAGCTGTAGGTAAACCAATGACACTGAGCTGTTGCTCATACCAGGAGTATATAGTGAACATACATACATGCAAGGAAAACATTCATCCATATTAAATGAAAATAAATAATCTTAAATCTCAAGATCTTTAGCATTGTGGAACAAAATATATCTGAGTTCAATCAATGCTTCCATGATTATTTTCCAACAAATCACTAAATAGTAATGGAGCAAACTCTTCATAAGAACATAATCATACCATATGGAAGACTTGGGCATATGATTTAAGTATTAAAAACTTGGAAGACCATAGTGAAGAAGACACTAAAGAAAGCGCTAAAATCATCACTACTCCTTTAACACAAAGTAATCCATCAGAGAAAGAAACACTCTTCATATATGGGGAGGGAAAAAAAGAATGAAGCCTCAGACTTAGGATTTAGGATTAAATGTTGGTACCATGTTTATTATAAAGAAATAGCCAAAGTCCCAGAACCTATGGCTTCAGGACAATTCCCATGGAATGAGATGCTGGAATTGCTATAAGGTCAGGCAAATGAAATATCCATCTGTAGAGGAATTTTAATTCTTCAATATGGCTGCTCTAGCAGGGAATCACATTCAAAGACCTACTAGGTCTATATAAGATGCCACATGTAGGTCTAGGGACAATTACATAGAAACATTCTGAGCTCAGCCCAAGCTATATATTGCATTCAGCTCTCATTTAATAACTACATCTGAGGAAATAAAATGACATTAATATTTACACTAATTATCCCCATACAGGTTCAGGCTGCACAGATATTAACAGATCTCCAGTTTTTATAGTTGAGGGAATGAAAACTAACACAGAGCTCTTAGTCTTGGGTCCCAGTGATAATCCCAAGCCACTGAAACTCATTAGCCAATTGGCTGAACAGTGTTCAATGTAGGATAGAATTCATAGGCTTCAGGCTGTCCTTTCATTAGCCAGAGGTACTCACTTGAACTTTTTCAGATATTATTTCCAATAGTATATAATGTACATGAATATGATTCTCTGGGGAATATATAGGATAAGACAGCTATAAGACTTTCATGCAAGTCATCTTATTATTAACACTGGTAGGCAAATGACTGTCTCTTTCATCTATCCCCAATTTCATACAGAAAAGATGTCAAAAAAACTGGTTCTTAGACATAAATATAGAGAATTATCCTGTATCAGGAGAAAAGCTGTACTTCTTTATTACACTCAGGTTTCATCCTAACATCACAGTCAGGGCCAACTTTGTACTACTGAACACTCTCCAAGTCCTTGTGATTATGAGACTCAAGTAAAACAGACTGAGAATCAAAATAGATATCAAATGACTGCCTTCACCAACCTTAGCATCGTCTTTTCCATAAAAAAACGACCATATGGGAGTAGGAAATGATATGAACCACCAGGATTTGTCCTAGGACTTACTGTTTTACAGCACAATTATAAAATATAGATGAACTGAATAAACAACAAAAATCTAGGCCCAAGTATGTGTTGATGTCATGAAACACATGCACATCTAAGGAAACACAGTGACAGATATCAAGAAACTGGATTACACATTCCATCTAAGTAGTAAACACGGCAGCAGGAATACTCATACATATTTACATTTTATAGCATAGTCTTTTAATAAAAAACAGTACAATGACATGAAGAAGATCTTAAGATGATATTAGGTTCAGTCAGCAAGAGAAAATAATAAATATTACATAGATACCACAATATGTCACAAATACATAAATGAAAAGCTACTAAACTTAAAAAGGATATGAGATTATATGCCCCAGTAAAGTCTGACTAAAAACACACTCTGTTTTCACCAATTTTTCTGTTGCTTTTTTCCCTATTCTCATTTCTCACTGGTTATTTTATTAATATAAAATATATATTATCTCATGCTTATTTTTCTCTTTGCCTTTCCTAAATCTATACCCATCACTTGATGCTTTTCATATTTGTTCATTGTCCTTCAGCCATGATTAAAAATTCAGCTGCTAAGCCAGGCAGTAGTGGCACTTGCCCTTAATCCCAGCACTTGGGAGGCAGAGGCAGGTGGATTTCTGAGTTCAAGGCCAGCCTGGTCTACAGAGTGAGTTCCAGGACAGGCAGGACTACACTGATAAACCCTATCTCAAAAAACAGCAACAACAAAAAATTCAGCTGCTAAAGGATCAGAAATAGTACAAGCTTCTGGTTTGGTGTAAAACAAGCAAACAGACAATCTTCAACAAAATTCTAAATCAATTATTCATAGAATTTGGAAAATTATCTTAGAATTTATATGGAAACAAAGATTACCTAGTATAACCAAATCAATTCTGAACAATAATAACAGATTGAAGGTTCATAATTTCTGGTTCCATGTTATAAAATAGAAATGCAAGTATAAAACAGTGTGGTACTGCCATTACAAACTGACACATTAATTTATTGACGCTTATTTCTCACTAAAAAAAAAAAAAAGGCATAGAAATGTGTGATAACAAGGAATCAATGTAAAAATTTCAAGAAAAAAAAATAAAGAGAGCAAAGACATTGTTTGACCTTCTGTTACTAAATAATTGAAAAAGAGAAGTCATCACTAAAAAAAAAGTGAAAACTGAGTGGACCATCTCTTAGAAAGTGTAAAGTCTGAATAAAACATACATTCTCTTTTAACCAATTTTTCTTTTGTTTTTTTTTCTCTATTCTCATTTTTCACTGGTTATTTTATCAACTTACAATATATATTATCTCATGCTTATTTGTCTCTTTGCCTTCCTAAATCTTGACATAATACATTACTATTTGCTAACATTGTTCTTTTTTCCATTTTAAAATTATTGTTATGAATAAATGAATTAAAATTATCTTAATGTGTACAGTAAAATATTCCAATGTAATACTTTCCCAAAATAATAGATTAATTGTAGAATTCTTTTTCATAGTTTATAATGATTTTTAAATATAACCAATATTTCTTTTACAAATAAATAGATAATATTATCATTAGGGTGATTGTGTTTTTAGTATGTAGTATAGTGGACTATTATAGACAAGAAACTTTTCCTGTTAATTGCTAATTTTTAATGAAAACTCCAACAGATATTTTATTTTTAAGTATATTAAAATATAAAATATTTGTAGGAACTATATTTTCAATAAATTCTCTAATCATTTTAGCATTATTTTAAGTGTTTCCTCTGTTAGAATTTTGGCAATAATAATTAAATAAAGTATTTATCCTTCTGATAAACTTTTCATAAGGAAACTATCTAGTTATTGTGTAGCTTACTGAGAATGGCTAATTGTTCCTTAAATAACAGATTTTTCTAGAATGTTATATGTGAGAGCTCTAACAGAAGTATTGCATAAATTATAAATATTGCTACATTTTAGCCCATTTAAGAAACAAAATCAATGTTATATGATTTTATGCAGTTTTCAATTAAAAACAATAGTAAATTAATTTACATTCCCAATTTGTAGCATAAGCATATAAAGTATAGGCTTTTATATTCCTGCCTGATTCTATTGGAGAGATTTTATGGGTTTAATTATTGTGAATTTGGAACATCTGGTCAATTATCATTTTTGTTCATTAGAAAACACTGGGAAGAGTTTTCATTATGTTTGCTTTTGACATATTCTAAAACAGTTCAATATCATACACACTTTTCATACTCACTGCAACCATATGCTCTTCTTATGTAAGTGAGGTCACCAAAAGGCAAGGAAATGCAGAATTTTACAATGCAATAGTTTACAATAACTTGTTCAGAAGCCAGAGTATTATAAATTGAAAATCATTAAAATTATTAAGGTAACACCATATCCTATGTATATGTTTCAGTTGCTTTTACAAATTATATATATATATATATATATATATATATATATATATATATATGCTTTTCCCCTTTGAATGTTTGATTTTTTTAATCTGATTTGAAAATTTAAAAAAAAACAAAAACAAAAAACAAAAAACAAAATCAATCAAACAAAAGCATCAGAAGCTAGGGTTCAGAAATCTAGCACAGCTAGATGGAACTCCTATCAGTTTACTGGAAATCAATAAGAAAAGGCCTAAAACAGCATAGGTGACTGATATTGCTCTAGGCTGCCTACCAGAATGAGATGCCAAGACTTAAAAGCTTAAGAGTTCTCACTTCTAAATGTATAGAACATGGAAGAATCAGTCTGGAACAGTACAATAAACAGACCTAATAATAACAAGCACTCACGCTGCCAGGTTCTAGTCTGGCTGTTGAAGGAGGAGAGGCAACATCTAGTAAAACATTAGACTTTATAGCGTACAATAATGACATGATAGTCGAGGATATATTCCTTTTTCCTCTCCTTCCTTTCCTAATTTTGGCCATGTTAAAATAATTTAATTCACTTTATTTTCATTAAGAGTGGTAAATGGGTGGGTGATTTTAAGTAAAGTTTTTGTTTTTGTTCTTGTTTTGTTTGTTTGTTTGTTTGTTTTTAAACATTCCTTCAGCAATAATGCTTAAGAGTGGATTTCCCACTCTACTCCAAGGATTATAGTATATATTATCCAATGTATCATTATACTGGTACACTCTATCCTGCCATCCCTGGAGAATATAGTCACAACTTTGATATTGCTTCCTATAGACAAATAAAATGAACTATATAAGTGGTGATCCATTTGCATTTGTGCATTAAAAACACACTTAAGATTTTCATACTCTATGCTTTAAAGTAAAGTCCCAGAAGAAGTCTAGATAATGAATGGTTTTCACCATAGTATTGTAAAGTCGTTGCAGTATACAAAGCAATTCAGCTCCTCTCATGAGTGAATGAGTGATTTTAGAAATAGCATTAATACAATGGCTTAATTTGAAAATGGTTCTGGCAATTAGTAAATTCCACGTTGATTATAAAGTGTGAAGGTGCAGAATTACAGAATATAGCAATTTCCTTTAGCAATGTACTAAACTAATTCATATATAAAACAATAAATTATACAGTAAAAGTACTAAAGGTATAATAGATGTCATTTTTCTACTTACCAGAAACCCAAAGTCCATTAAGGTCTGACCTAAGATCCAATGCTTCATGACTTGTTGTTCATGTAAATGGAATAATTTAAGGAAGCACTTCATAGAGACTAAGATGAGAGTTTCTAACACTAACCAAATTGATTCTGTCAACACAAACGCATACCCCTGAATTTTGCAAAAAAAAAAAAAAAACATGAGAAATTGGCAAAAGTATAACAATAACAAAAATATCTTCCTTGACTGAGTCCTTAGTACTGTAATAGGTTATCAGTTTCACTTTGTGAAAAATCAGAGAGTAGAGTTGACATTGATGGGGGCAGACCCAGTACATTGTAGATGGTACCATCACTGGGATGATTGTCCTAAGTCTATAAGAAAGCAGAATGAAAAACAATGGAAAGAAGGCTAGTATGCCACACCCCACCATGACCTCTGAATTACCTCCTAAAAGCAGGTTACTATTATGTTTGAGTTCCTGTACTAATGTCCTTCAGTGATGAACAGCAATATGGATATTTAAGACTCATAAACCTTTTCCTCCTCAACTTCTTTCATCTTTTATGTTCATCATAGCTATAGTAACCCTCACTAGGATAGAAGTTGGTACCAGGTTAGTAGAACACTACTGTAATAGATCTAACCATGTTGGGGGAAGATTGTGGGAAGACTTTGAAACTTTTCACTAGAAGATCCATTGAGTGTTAAGAGGAGAGTGGGCTGTTATGTTGGATATGAGAAGATGTAAAAAAATTGAGGATACTTCTTGTATGCACCTCCACTGATGACAATCAGCATGTCTGTCCCCCTCAACATCCCACAGTCTCTAGATTTCCCAGATATGCTGCAACCAGGACAACAGGTAAGATACCCACCCAAATAACTGTAGCAGGTGGGACTCCCCAAGGTACCCAGAGCATCCTCTCTCCTACATGAAGATGCCATCTCCTTTCCAGTCTGCTACTATATTGGTGTAGATCAGCATTTATGCTTCTCTCAACACCCTACACTCTGTAGGCATCCAAGAATAATATCTACTGCAGCCAGGGATACAGGTCTCCCAGAAGATCTGTTACAACCCAGGGACAGAGGAGGCAGACTCTAGACAGAGATACCCAGGCCAGTTAACAAGATATAACCAGATGGTGAGAGGCAAGTGCACAATAATGAGTATCAGAAGCGAATCTATTCTGCCACCAGCAGAACTCAGTTCTCCGACCACAGCAAGCTGTGGATACCCCAGCTCACCTGAAAAGAATGGTACTGCCATAAAATTCTATCTCATGAATATAATAGAGACCTTTAAGTTGAATATAAATAACTCACTGAAGGAAATACAGGGCCCATGGTCTCTAAAGGACTCTCGATCCCACAGGCACCCTTGCATGCTCAGGATCTTAGGATCACTGGTGAGTGGAACACAAGAACTCTTTCAACAGAAATCGGGTGGCTGAGGACAGCTGAAGAAAGACACAGAAACCCTGCCTGATTAGTGGCTCAGGCTCCTTCTGGTCAGTGCTGGTCTACCTTGCTTTAGAACTCAGAAGACAAGCCCACAATCCCCAGAGGAGTTACCACTTCCAGGAGCTCAAACATACCGAGGATCTTAGGGTCTCAGGATCCAAAGAGCTTGGTCACATCAGGATCTCAGGGTTTCAAGGAATCTTGACTGCCAAGAACTCTGACATACCCAGAATCACAGCATCACAGGATCCCAGAATTACAGGATCACAAAGAAAGCTGGAATCTGAGATGTTTTGACTCAGCTGGGATTACAGGAAGGGCAGGTTTCAATCAGATATATCAAAGGCAGGAAGCACTTGAGATAATCATATAGCAGGAGGCAAGCATAAGAACAGAAGCAACTGAAAGCAAGGTTACTTGGAATCATCAGAATACTCCTCTCCCACCATAGCAAATCCCAGATACACCATCACTCCAGAAAAGCCATATATGGATCTAAAGTCATGTCTCATGAGGATGATGGAGAACTATAAGAAGGACATAAATAACTCCCTTAAAGAAATACAGGAGAACACATCCAAACAGGTGATATGATTGAACAAAACCATCCAGGATCAAAAAATGGAAGTAGAAACAATAAAGAAATCACAAAGGGAGCCAACTCTGGAAATAGAAAACCTAGGAAAGAAGTCAGGAACCATACATGCAGGCATAACAAAGAGAATACAAGAGATAGAAGAGAGAATCTCAGGTGCAGAAAATACCATAGAAAACATTGACACAACGATCAAAGAATATGAAAAATGCAAAAAGATATTAAGCCAAAATATCCAGGAAATCCAGGACACAATGAGAAGACCAAACCTAAGAATAATCAGTATAGATGAGCAGGAAGATTTCAAACATAATGGGCTAGTAAATATATTCAACAAAATTATAGAAGAAAAATTCCCTAACCTAAGGAAAGAGATGCCCATGAACATATAAGAAGAGTACAGAACTCCAAATTGTTTGGACCAGAAAAGAAATTCCTCCTGTCACATAATAATCAAAACACCAAATGCACAAAAAAGAAAGAATATTAAAAGCAGTAGTGGAAAAAGTTCAAGTAAAATATACAGGCAGACCTATCAGAATTATACCTGACTTCTGCCCAGAGACTATGAAAGCCAGAAGATCCTGGGCAAATGTTATATATACCCTAAGAGAGCACAACTGCCAGACCAGACAACTATGCCCAGCAAAATTCTCAATTACAATACATGGAGAAACCAAGCATTCCATGACAAAACCAAATTGACAGCATATCTTTCCACAAGTCCTGCCCTTTATAGGATACTAAATGGAAAACTGCAACATAGGCAGGGAAACTACACTCTAGAAAAAGCAAGAAAGTAATCTTTCAACAAACCTAAAAGAAGATAACCACATGAGCAAATTCCAACTCTAACAACAAAAATAACAGGAAACAATGACTTTTCCTTAATATCTCTTAATATAAATGGATTTAATTTTCCCAAAAAAGACAGAGAATGTCAGACTGGATACATAAATGTGGGGTATTGGGCTATGCACAGACAGCCTGGTTTCCAATTGAGGCTAGATGCTGAACCCCGTGAGCTGGTGGTGATAATTCACCTACATGGGATGGAAGGAGTTCTCTCATGTCTCTTGGAACCCTTGCTCCTGTTGAAGTTACCGCTGCTTCAGCCCTGACAAGAGAAGCATGGCTAGTAGTCACGTAGGCAATGTCCCAAGCTTCTGAACTTCAGGCTAGACTCCTCCCCAGTTACATAGCAACAGTAAAGATAACAGCACACTATAAGAAAGGCTGTTTGGCCCCTCTTCACTCTCGTGCTCTCTTGCTCTTACTCCTCTTACTCCCCTTTCTCCTTTCCTCTCCCCTCTCCTCTCCTCTGTACTCTCACTCTGTCCTCTCACTCTCTTACTCTAGTCTTTCTTCTCTCTCTCTCTCTCTCTCTCTCTCTCTCTCTCTCTCTCTCTCTCTCTCTCTCTCTCTCTCTCTCTCTCTCTCTCTCTCTCTCTCTCTCTCCACCTTCTCTCCTTTCTCTTTGCCTTTCTATAATAAAGCTCTAAAAGTGTAGATGGGCTCTGTTCATCAAGGCCCACTGAGCTTACTCTCGCCTGCATGGGATCATCTCTCCCACAGCCATAACCTGGGGCACAGGGTATCGCCCTAGGGCCCCTTGGTTTTGGGGTTGCCCCTTGTCCAACCCCTGTTGAGTGGGGCCAATGACTTAGATGCCCACCCGGGGCCAAGTGGAAAGTGTTTGGTGCCCTCCCATGTACACCTGCCCAGAATATAGGAGGAACTCTGGTGGAACATGAGCTATACTCCCTTCCTCCTTTTTACCCATTCCCTTATAGTAACCACAGTAAACAGGACCCAATATTTTTATGCATACCAAAAAACCACCTCAGTGACAAAGACAGACCCTACCTCACAGTAAAAGTTTAGAAAACAATTTTCCAAGCAAATGGACACAAGAAAAAAAGCTGCAGTAGCCATTCTAATATCAAATAAAATAGACTTTCAAACTATTATGAAAAAACATAAGGAGGGAAACTTCATACTCATCCAAGGCAAAATTTGCCAAGAAGAACTCTCAATTCTGAACAACTATGCTCCAAATGCAAGGGCATACTCACTTATTAAAGAAACTTTAATAAAGCTCAAAACACACATTTCACCACAGACAATAATGGTGGGAGACTTCAACTCCACATTCTCATCAATGTATAGTTACTGGAAACAGAATCTAAAGAGAGACACAGTGAAACTAATGGAAGTTATGAAACAAAGGGATTTAACAGATATCAAAGAATATTTTATCCTAAAACAAAAGGATATAACTTCTTCTCAGCACCTCATGGTACCTTCTCCAAAACTGACCATAAAATTGGACACAAAACAGGCCTCAACAAATACAAAACTATTGAAATTATCCTATGCATCCTATCAGATCACCACAGACTAAGGCTGAAGCTGAATAACAATCTACAAAATGATAACTTGATCAAGGAAGACATAAAAAAAGAAATTAAAGGATTTTTAGAGTTTAATGAAAATAAAGCCACAACAAACCCAAACTTACAGTACACAATTAAAGCAGTCCTAAGAGGAAAATTCATAGCTCTGAGTGTCACCAAAAAGAATTTGGAGAGGCATACACTAATACCATGAAAGCACACATATGAGCTCTAGAACAAAAGGAAGCAAATTCCCCCAAGAGGAGTAGGTGGCAGGATAAACTCTGAGCTAAAATCAACTGAGTGGAAAGAAAAAGAACTATACAAATAATCAATCGATCCAGGAACCAGGTTTTTTTTGTTTTTGTTTTTGTTTTTTGTTTTAGAAAATCAACAAGACATATAAAGCCTTAGCCAGACTAACTAGAGGGTACACGGACAGTATCCTAATTAATAAAATCAGAAATGAAAAGGGAGACAAAACAACAAAATCTGAAGAAATCCAAAACGTCATCAGATGTTTTAACCTACTAGAAAAGGTTATACTCAACGCAACTGGAAAACCTGGATGAAAAGGACAATTTTCTAGACAAATACCAGGGACCAAAGTTAAATCTGGATTAGATTAACTATCTAAACATTCCCATATCCCATAAAGAAATAGAAGCAGTCATTAATAGTGTCCCAAACAAACAAGCCCAAAACCAGATGGATTTACTGCAGAGTTCTATCAGACCTTCAAAGAAGACCTAATTCCAATTCTCCTCAAACTATTCCACAAAATAGAAATGGAAGATATGCTACCTAATTCATTCTATGAAGCCACAATTACTCTGACACCTAAAACATACAAAGACCCAACAAAGAAAGAGAACTTCAGTCCAGTTTCCCTTATGAATAGCAATGCAAAAATACTCAATGAATTTTATGCAAACGTAATTCAAGAATACAACAAAACGATCATTCATCTTGATCGAGTAGGCTTCATCCCAGGGATGCAGGGATGGTTTAATATACAGAAGTCCATCAACGTAATCCTCTATGTAAACAAACTCAAAGACAAAAACCACATGATCATCTCATTAATTGCCGAGAAAGCACTTGACAAAATCCAATACCCATTCATGATCTAAGTCTTAGAAAGATCAGGAATCCAAGACCCATACTTAAACATAATACAAGCAATATGCAGCAAAGCAGTAGCCAACATCAAACTAAATGGANAGAANCTTGAAGCAATCCCACTAAAATCAGTGACTAGACAAGGCTGCCCACTTTCTCCCTACCTATTCCATATAGTAATTGAAGTTCTAGCCAGAGCAATCAGACAACTAAAGGAAATTGAGGGGATACAAATTGGAAAGCGAGAAGTTAATATATCACTATTTTCAGATTGTATGATAGTATATATAAGTGACACTAAAAATTCCACTAGAGAAGTCCTAAACCTGATAAGCAACTTCAGTGCAGTACAGGATATAAAATTAACTCAAACAAATCAGTGGCCTTTTTCTACACAAAGGATAAACAGTCTGAGAAATAAATTAAAGATACAACACCCTTCACAATAGTCCCAAATAAGATAAAATACTTTGATGTGACTCTAGCTAAGGAAGTGAAAGATCTATATGTTAAGAAATTCAAGTCTCAGTAGAAAGAAATCAAAGATCTCAGAACATGGAAAGATCTCCCATACTCATGGATTGGCAGGATTAATACAGTAAAAATGGCTATCTTGCACAAAGCACTCTATAGATTCAATGCAATTTCCATCGAAATTTCAACTCAATTCTTCACAGAGTTAGAAAGGGCAATTTGCAAATTCATCTGGAATACAAACAAACAAACAAACAAAAAAACAAAACAAAAAACCCCTAGGATAGGAAAAACTGTTCTCAACAATAAAAGAACCTCTGTTGGATTCACCAGTTGCCTGATGTCAAGGTGTACTGCAGAGCAACTGTTGTAAAAAACTGCATAGTACTGGTACAATGAAAGACAGGAAAATTAATGGAAAATTATTAAAGATGTAGAAATGAACCCACACACCTATGGTCACTTGATATTTGATAAAGGAGCTAAAACAATCTAGTGGAAAATTGACAGCATTTTCAACAAACAGTGCTGATCAACTGGCAGTTAACATGTAGAGGTATGTGAATTGATCTATACTTATCTCCTTGTATAAAGCTCAAATCTATGTGGATCAAGGAATTCCACATAAAATTAAAGAGACCGAAACTTATATAGGAGAAAGTGGAGAAAAGCCTCGAAGATATGGGCACAGGGAAAATATTACTGAACAGAACAGCAATGGCTTGTTCTGTAAAATCAAGAATCAACAAATGGGACCTCATAAAATTGCAAAGCTTCTGTTAAGGCAAAAGACACTGTCATTAAGACAAAAAGACCACTAACAGATTGTGAAAGGATCTTTTCCAATCCTAAATGTGAGAGGGGAATAATATCCAACATATACAGCGAATTCAAGAGGCTGGACTCAAGAAAAACAAATAACCTTATTAAAAACTGGCGTACATATCTAAACAAAGAATTCTCAACTAAGGAATACCAAATGGCTGAGAAACACCTGAAAAAAAAAGTTAAACATCCTTAATAAGCAGGGAAATGCAAATCAAAGTAACCCTGCAATCCCACCTGACACCAGTCAGAATGGCTAAGATCAAAAATTCAGGTGACAGCAAATGTTGGCAATAATGTGGAGAAAGAGGAGTATGCCTTCTTTGCTGGTCAGATTGTAAGCTGGTACTCTGGAAATCAGTTTGGTGGATGCTCAGAAAATTGGACATAGTAATACTGGAAGATCCAGCAATACTTCTCCTGGGCATATACCCAGAAGATATTCCAACATGTAATAAGGACAAATGCTCCACTATGTTCACATCAGCTTTATTTATAATAGCCAGAATCTGGAAATTACCCAGATGTCCCTCAACAGAGGAATCGATACAGAAAATGTACACATTTACACAATGGATTATTACTCAGCTATTAAAAACAATGAATTTATGAAATTCTTAGACACATGGATGGACCTGGAAGATATCATCCTGAGTAAGGAAACCAAATCACAAAAGAACACACATGATTTGCACTCACTGATGAGTGGATATTAGCCCAGAAAATTAGAATACATAAGATAAAATTTGCAGAATACATGAAACTCAAGAGGGAAGACAAAAATGTGGATACTTTATTCCTACTTAGAATGGGGAGTACAATAACCATAGAAGGAGTTACAGAGACAAAGTTCATAGCTGAGAAGGAAGGAAGGACCATCCAGAGACTGCCCCACCTGGGGATCCATCCCATAATCAACCACCAAACCCAGACACTATTGCATATGCTGGCAGGATTTTTCTGACAGGACTCTGATATTGTTATCTCTTGTGAGGCTATAGTAGTGCCTGGCAAATACAGAAGTGGATTCTCACAGTCATCTATTGGATGGAACACAGGGCCCCCAATGACGGAGCTAGAGAAAGTACCCAAGGAGCTAGAGGGGTCTGCACCCCTCTAGGAGGAACAACAATATGAACTAACCAGTACTCCTGAGAGCCTTTGTCTCTAGTTCCATATATGGCAGAGGATGTCCTATTCGGCCATCATTGGGAAGAGAGTCCCTAAGTCTTGCGAAGATTATATGCCCCAGTACAGGGCAAGGAATCACGATTGGGTAGATTTGGGAACAGGGAATGGAAAGTGTATAGAGGACTTTCAGAGAGGAAACTTGGAAAGGGGATGGCATTTGAAATGTAAATGAAGAAAATATATAGTAAAAATGTAAAAAACTAAAGAGAAACAAATAGATTTAACAGATATCTATAGAACATTTTATCTTAAAAAGAAAGAATATATCTATTTCTCAGTACCTCCTGGTACCTTCTCCAAAATTGACCATATAATTGGTGAAAAAACAAGCCTCAACGGATAAAAAATTATTGAAATAATCCTGAGTCCTATCAGGTCACCTTGGACTAAGACTGATATTCAATGACAACATAAATCATAGAAGCTGAACAACACTCTACTAACTGATAACTTGGTCAAGGAAGAAATAAAGGGAGAAAATAAAGACTTTTTAGAGTTTAATGAAAATGAAGCCACAACATATCCAAACTTTTAGGACACATTGAAAGTAGTACTATATGGAAAACTCATAGCTCTGAGTGCCACCAAAAAGAAACTAGGGAGAGCATACACTAGCATCTTGATAGCACATATAAAAGCTCTAGAACAAAATGAAGTAGATTCACCCAAGAGGTGTAGATGGAAAGATAAACTCTGGGCTAAAATCAACCAAGTGAAAACAAAAAAAAAACTAAACAAAGAATCAACCAAACTGGGAGCCTCAACAAAACTGGAAAACCTGGATGAAATGGACAATTTTCTAGACAAATACCAAGGACCAAAGTTAAATCAGGATTAGATAAACCATATAACAGTCCCATATCCCCTAAAGAAATAGAAGCATTCATTAATAGTGCCCCAAACAGAAAAGCCCCAAACCGGATGGGCTTATTGCAGAGTTCTATCAGCCCTTCAAAGAAGACCTAATTCCAATTCTCCTCAAACTATGCCACAAAATAGAAACAGAAGATACTCTACCTAATTTATTCTATGAAGCCACAATTATTCTGACACCTAAAACATACAAAGACCCAACAAAGAAAGAGAACTTCAGTCCAGTTTCCCTTATGAATAGCAATGCAAAAATACTCAATGAATTTCATGCAAACTTAATCCAAGAATACAACAAAACGATCATCCATCTTGATCAAGTAGGCTTCATCCCAGGGATGCAGGGATGGTTTAATATACAGAAATCCATCAACATAATCCCTATGTAAATAAACTCAAAGACAAAAACCACATGATCATCTCATTAATTGCTGAGAAAGCACTTGACAAAATCCAACACCCATTCATGATAAAAGTCTTGGAAAGAACAGGAATTCAAGGTCCATACCCAAACATAATAAAAGAAATATGCAGCAAAGTAGTAGCCAACATCAAACTAAATGGACAGAAACTTGAAGCAATCCCACTAAAATCAGGGACTAGATAAGGCTGCCCACTTTCTCTCAACCTATTTCATATAGTACTTGAGATCCTAACCAGAGCAATTAGACAACAAAAGAAGATCACATTAATACAAATTGGAAAGGGAGAAGTTAAAATATCAGTATTTGCAAATGATATGATAGTATATATAAGTAACCTCTAAAATCCACAGAATACTCCTAAACCTCATAAACAACTCCAGAGAAGTACCTGGATATAAAATAAACTAAAAAATTCAGTGGAATTTCTCTACACAAAGGATAAACAGGCTGAGAATGAATTTAGAGAAACAGCACCCTTCAGAATAGTCAGAAATAGTATAATAATACCTTGGTATGACTCTAAGGAAGTGAAAGGTCTGTATGATAAGAAATTCAAGTCTCTGAAGAAAGAAATCCAAGAATATCTTAGAAGATGGAAAGATCTCCCATGCTCATAGGTTGGCAGGGTTAATATAGTAAAAATGGCTATCTAGCCAAAAGCAATTTACAGATTCAGTGCAATCCCTATCAAAACTCCAACTCAATTCTTCACAGAGTTAGAAAGAACAATTTGCAAAATCATCTGGAATAATCTAAAGCCTCTGAAAGCAAAAACTATTCTCAACAATAAAAAAACCTCTGGTGAAATCACCATCCCTGACCTCAAGTTGTACTACAGAGCAATTGTGATAAAAACTGCATGATACTGGTACAGTGGAAGGTAGATCAATGGAATAGAATCAAAAACTCAGAAATGAACCCACACATCTATAGTCACTTGATCTCTGACAAAGGAGCTAAAACTGCCCTGTGGAAAGAAAACAGCATTTTCAACAAATGGTGCTGGCTCACCAGGTGGTCAGCATGTAGAAGAGTGCTAGTTGATCCATTCTCATCTCCTTGTACAAAGCTCAAGTCTACGTGGATGAAGGAACTCCACATAAAATGAGAGACACTGAAACTTATACAGAAGAAAATAGGGAAAAGCCTCGAAGATATGGGCACAGGGGAAAAATTCCTGAACAGAACAGCACTGGCCTGTGCTTTAAGATCAAGAAACAAACGTGATATCATAAAACTGCAAAGCTTCTGCAAGGCAAAGGATACTGTCGATAAGACAAAATGGCAACCAAAGATTGGAAAAATATCTTTACTAATTCTAAATCCAATAGGGAGCTAATATCCAATATATTTAAAGAACTGAAGTAGTTGGACCCCAGAAAACCAAATAACCCTGTTAAAAAAAGAGGTACAGAGCTAAACACAGAATTCTCAACTGAGAAATACTAAATAGCTTAGAAGTGCCAGAAAAAAAGTACAACATCCTTAATCATCAGGGAAATATAAATCAAAATAACCCTGATATTCTACCTCACACCAGTCAGAAAGGCTAAGATCAAAAACTTAGGTGACAGTGGATGCTGGTGAGGATGTGGAGAAAGAGGAACACTCCTTCATTGTTGGTGGGACTGCAAGCTGGTACAACCACTCTGGAAACCAGCCTGGTGTTTCCTCAGAATATTGGACATAGTTCTACTGGAAAATCGAGCAATGCTACCTCTGGGTATATACCCAGAAGATGCTCCAACCTGTAATAAGAACATGTGCCCCACTATGTTCATATCAGCCTTATTTATAATAGCTAGAAGCTGGAAAGAACCCAGATGTCTCTCTACAGAGGAATGGATACAGAAAATGAGATACATTTACACAATGGAGTACTAAGCATCTCTTAAAAGCAATGAATTCATGAAATTCTTAGATAATTGGTTGGATCTGGAGGATATCATCCTATGTGAGGTAACCCAATCACAAAATAACACACATGATATGCAGTACTGATAAGTGGATGTTTTCCCAGAAGCTCAGAATCTTTCTTAGAAGGGGGAACCAAAATATCCATGGAAGGAGTTACAGAGACAAAGTTTGGAGCAGAGACTGAAGGAGTGACCTTCCAGAGACTGGCCCACCTGTGGTTCCATCATATAAACAACCCCCAAATTGAAGATCTTAAGAGAGTATAATGGGCAAGAAACCATCCCTTGAGATGGGGTCACTAACATGACCTTATCACCGGGAAAACCAATGCTTTACCTTTTAAATCATTTACAAAACTATTATGATAGGTTAAAAATATTTATAACAATAAAATTTCATATGGCTAATACATGTCATCAGAAGTATTAAAATAGTTTAAATTTATGTGTTGAAGATTTATAAAAAATCAGGCATTACATATTAAATAATAATTGACCATATGAGGCTAAAGAGTTAGTTCAGTGGTTAAGAGCACTGACCATAACGATTTATTAACCTGCTCTTGGAAATATGCCACTAACCTTGGTAGACTGCCCCACTGAATAAATCCTTTTAGAATTGCTGTATTTTGATGATTTATATTAATAATGATGTTACCTGTTTTGTTTGTGAATCACTGACTACATAGTTTCAGAGTTGCAATGTTTGGATGATTTTTGTGCTTTACTGTGCCAAATGATTTTTATTGGTATTTGTGATTGTTTGGCTGGACAGAGTTTATAAGAATTGTAATGTTTGTTTTTTTAATGTAAAAAATCCCCTGCTTGAGAGCTGCAAAATACATTCAGATTCAAACTGCATCTGTGCTTGTTTCTGTCTGTCACCTCCGAATCCTTACCAACCTTCAAGGACCCTCATTTCAGGGACCCCTATAACCGACTGGGGTGGTCCATGGCATTAAAAGTGATTTAAAAAAAAAACACATGTTATTGGTACAGAGACAGACAGGTAGATCAATAGAAAATAATTGAAGGCCCAGAGTTAAATCTACACAACTATGATCACTGGATCTTTGACAAAGATTCCAAACCCATCCAGTGAAATAAAAACAGTATATTCAATAAATTGTGCTGTTTCAACTAGCAGTCTGCATCTAGAATAATGTAAATTTATCCATTCTTATCTCCTTGTACAAATCTCCAGTCTGAGTGGACTAAGGACATCCACATAAAACCAGATATTCTGAATCTAATAGAAGATAAATTGGGAAAGACCCTTGACCACATTGGCACAGGGGAAAATTTCATTAACAGAGTACCAATGTCTCAGGTTCTAAGATCAACAATTGATAAACGAGACCTCTTAAAACTGAAAACCTCTTTAAGTCAAATGACATTGTCAATTGGACAAAACAGCAACCTAAAGATTTGGAAAAGATCTTTATTAAACCTACATCTAACAGAGGCCTAATATCCAAAGTATGCAAGGAACTCAAGAAGTTAGACTTCAGAGAACCAATTAACCATATTAAAAATGGGATACAGAGATAAACAAAGAATTTTCAACTGAGGAATCCCAATGGGAGAGGAGCATTAAAAAAAATGTTCGAGTCAAGAATGGATACAGAAAATATGGTACATTTACACAGTGGAGGCCTACTTAGCTCTTATAAACAATTTCTTCATGAAATTGGGAGGTAATAGATCTAGAAGCTATCTCCATCAGTTATGTAACCCAAACCCCAAAGGACACACTTGGTATGTATATGCTGCTAAGTAGATATTAGCCCCAAATACTTAGAATACTCATGATACTATTCACAGACCATTTAAAGCTTAACAAGAAGGGAGACAAAACTCTAATAGCAGGAAAGAAGGACCTGGGAGGGAGGGAGAAGGGTGAAGGATAAAAGAGGGTAAAGGATCAGCATGGATAGAGACAGGAGAGAGCCCAGAGGGTCAGGAAAATAAATAGAAATATGTATCTGTAGGGATGGAGAACTGGGGTGGGGGGAGCCATTAGAATGCCCAAGATTGGGTGTTTGTAGATACTGAACTTTTAATGTGTTTGAATTTGTAAAGACTGATAATAAAATTATTTATGTTTTTAATGTAAGATACAGGGGACGAATGAGAAAGATGTGCAAAGTTGGCAAAGGGTCAATTATACTGGATAGTTTTATGTCAACTTGAAAAAGGTTAAAGTAATCTGAGAGGAGAGAACCTCCATTAAGAAACTGTCTCTAAGACCTATGTGCACCTTCCCCACCAGAGGAGAGCTTCCCTACAGCGAATGCCTGGACCCCTAGGAGACTGGTGAGTTTGCCTTCTTCTGTCCTGGGTCTCTCTGAGGCCAGTCCATGCAGGAGGGTGCTTGTGAAGCAGAAGTGGCAGAGCTTCTTTGACAGGGTCTCTTTGGGCCTTCATCCTCAGCCAGGAGGCAGAGCTGACCCTCAGACCTCTGTGTACCTTCCCTGCCAGAGGAGAGTTGGCCTCCAGAGAGGGCTCTGACCCCAGGATACAGTCTAGATTGCCATGTTGTATCCCAGGTCTCTCAGAGACCAGTTTGCTCAGGAGAGCGCACAGGCCACAACAGCAGCAGAAGTTCTTGGACAGGGTCATTTCAGGCCTTTGTCCTTGGCCAGGAGGCAGAGCTGATCCTCAAACCTCTGTGCACCTTCCCTGCCAGAGGAGAGCTTGCCTATAGCAAGTGCTCAGATCCCCAGGACTCAGGTATGATCACCATTTTATATCGTGGACCCCTCTGAGGCAGGTTCATGTGGGTTGCAGAAGTGGCAAAGCCTCTTTGACAGGGTCTCTTTGGGCCTTCATCTTCAGCCAGGAGACAGAGCTAATTCTCAGACCTCTGTGCACCTTCCCTGCAAGAGGAGTGACTGATCTGACCCCTGAGACTCAGTAGGCAGGTGGTCTCCCAGAAGTGCTCACAGACGCTAAAAGACAAATAGGAGGAACAAGCTCCAGCCAGAGACAGCTAGAACATCTAACACCAGAGATTACCAGATGGTGAAAGGCAAATGTAAGAATCTTACTAACAGAAAACCAGTCCACTCAGCATCATCAGAATCCAGTACTCCCACCACAGTGATTCCTGGATACACTGGAAAAGCAACATTCAGATTTAAAATCATATTTCATGATGCTGGTAGAGGATTTTTAAGAAGGACATTAATAACTCCCTTAAAGAAATACATAAGAACACTGCAAACAGGTAGAAGTCTTTAAAGAGGAAACACAAAAACCCCTTAAAGAATTACAGGAGACACACTGAACAGGGGAAGGAATTGAACAAAACCATCCGAGTTGTAAAAATGGAAATAGATACAATAAAGAAAACCCAAAGTGAGACAACGGTGGAGATAGAAAACCTAGGAAAGAAAACAGGAGACATAGATATAAGCATCACCAACAGAAAACAAGAGATGGATGAGAGAATCTCAGCTGTAGAAGATTCCATAGAAAACATGGACAAAACAATCAAAGAAAATGAAAAATGAAAAAAGATCCTAACTCAAAATATCCAGGAACTCCAGGACACAATGAGAAGACAAAACCTAAGGATAATAGGTATAGATGAGAATGAAGATTTTCAAATTAAAGGACCAGTAAATAATTTCAAGAAAATTATACAAGAAAACTTCCCTAACCTAAAGAAAGAGATGCCCATGAACATACAAGAAGCCTACAGAAATCCAAATAGACTAGAAAAGAAAAGAAATTCCTCCCAACACATAATAATCAAAACAACAAATGTACTAATTAAAGATAGAATATTAAAAGCAATAAGGGAAAAAGGTCAAGTAACATATAAAGGCAGAACAATTAGAAATATACCAGACTTTGCATGAGAGAAGCCTGAATATCCTGGACAGATGTTATACAGACCTTGAGAGAGCACAAATGCCAGGCCAGGCTACTATTCCCAACAAAACTCTCAATTACCATAGATGGAGAAACCAAAATATTCCATGAAAAAACCAAATTCACACAATATCTTTCCACAAATCCAGCCCTTCAAAGGATAATAAAGGGAAACCTCCAATATGAGTAGGGAAAATATGCCATAGAAAAAGCAAGAAAGGAATCCTTCAACAAACCTAAAAGAAGATAGCCACAAGAAGAGAATACCAACTCTAACAGCAAAAATGACTGTAAGCAACAATTATTTTTTTCTTAATATCTCTTAATATCAATGGATTCAATTCCCCATAAAAAGACATAGACTAAAAGACCGGCTACATAAAAAGGACTCAACAGTTGGCTGCATACAGGAAACACATCTCACAGAAAAAGACAGACAATACCTCAGAGTAAAAGGTTGTAAAACACTTTTCCAAGCAAATGGTATGAAAGAACAAACTGGAGTAGCCATTCTAATATCGAATAAAATTGACTTCCAACCCAAAGTTATCAAAAAAGACAAGGAGGGGCACTTTGTACACTTAAAAGCTAAAATCTACCAAGATGAACTACTCTCAATTCTGAGCATCTATCCTTCAAATGCAAGGGACTCCACATCCATTAAAGGAAGTTTGCTAAAACTCAAAGCACACATTGCACTAAACACAATAATAGTAAGAGAATTCAATACCCCACTCTCATCAATGGACAGATCCTGGAAACAGAAACTAAAAAGAGACACAATGAAACTAACAAAAGTTATGAACCAAGTAGATTTAACAGATATCTACATAATATTTTATCCAAAAACAAAAGCATATACCTTCTCTTCAGTACCTCATGACACCATCTCCAAAATTGAACATTTATTGGTCACAATACAGGACTCAACAGATACAAAAATATTGAAATTATCCCATATACCCTATCAGATATCAATGGACTAAGACTGATCTTCAATAACAACATAAATAACAGAAATGCAACATTCACATGGAAGCTGAATAACATTCTACTCAATGATAACTTGGTTAATAAAGAAATAAAGTAAGAAATTAAAGACTTTTTGGAGTTTAATGAAAATGGAGCTACAACATACCCAAACTTATGGGACACAATGAAAACAAGTACTAAGAGGAAATCTTATAGATCTGAGTGCTGTCCAAAAGAAACTAGAAAGAGCATATACTAGCAGCTTGACAACATACCTAAAAGCTCTAGAACAAAAGGAAGCAAATTCGCCCAAGAGGAGTAGACAGCAGGAAGTAACCAAACTCAGGGCTGAAATCAGCTAAGTGGAAACAAGAAGTATACAAAGAATCAACCCAACCAGGAGCTCATTTATTGAGAAAATCAACAAGATAGATAAACCCTTAGCCAAACTAACTAGAGGGCACAGGGATAGTATCCTAATTAACAAATTCAGAAATGAAAAGGAGACACAACAACAGAACCTGAAAAAATCCAAAATATCATCAGAATTTACTACAAAAGGCTATATTCAACAAAACTGGAAACCCTGGATGAAAAGGACAATTTTCTAGACAGATAACAGGAACCACCATTAAATTAGAATCAGATTAACGATCTAAACAGTCCCATATCCCGTAGCAAAATAGAAGCAGTAATTAATTCATGCAAACCAAATCAAAGAACACATCAAAATGATTATCCATCATTAACAAATAGGCTTCATTCCAGGGATGCAGGGATGGTTTNAAACCTAAAAGAAGATAGCCACAAGAAGAGAATACCAACTCTAACAGCAAAAATGACTGTAAGCAACAATTATTTTTTTCTTAATATCTCTTAATATCAATGGATTCAATTCCCCATAAAAAGACATAGACTAAAAGACCGGCTACATAAAAAGGACTCAACAGTTGGCTGCATACAGGAAACACATCTCACAGAAAAAGACAGACAATACCTCAGAGTAAAAGGTTGTAAAACACTTTTCCAAGCAAATGGTATGAAAGAACAAACTGGAGTAGCCATTCTAATATCGAATAAAATTGACTTCCAACCCAAAGTTATCAAAAAAGACAAGGAGGGGCACTTTGTACACTTAAAAGCTAAAATCTACCAAGATGAACTACTCTCAATTCTGAGCATCTATCCTTCAAATGCAAGGGACTCCACATCCATTAAAGGAAGTTTGCTAAAACTCAAAGCACACATTGCACTAAACACAATAATAGTAAGAGAATTCAATACCCCACTCTCATCAATGGACAGATCCTGGAAACAGAAACTAAAAAGAGACACAATGAAACTAACAAAAGTTATGAACCAAGTAGATTTAACAGATATCTACATAATATTTTATCCAAAAACAAAAGCATATACCTTCTCTTCAGTACCTCATGACACCATCTCCAAAATTGAACATTTATTGGTCACAATACAGGACTCAACAGATACAAAAATATTGAAATTATCCCATATACCCTATCAGATATCAATGGACTAAGACTGATCTTCAATAACAACATAAATAACAGAAATGCAACATTCACATGGAAGCTGAATAACATTCTACTCAATGATAACTTGGTTAATAAAGAAATAAAGTAAGAAATTAAAGACTTTTTGGAGTTTAATGAAAATGGAGCTACAACATACCCAAACTTATGGGACACAATGAAAACAAGTACTAAGAGGAAATCTTATAGATCTGAGTGCTGTCCAAAAGAAACTAGAAAGAGCATATACTAGCAGCTTGACAACATACCTAAAAGCTCTAGAACAAAAGGAAGCAAATTCGCCCAAGAGGAGTAGACAGCAGGAAGTAACCAAACTCAGGGCTGAAATCAGCTAAGTGGAAACAAGAAGTATACAAAGAATCAACCCAACCAGGAGCTCATTTATTGAGAAAATCAACAAGATAGATAAACCCTTAGCCAAACTAACTAGAGGGCACAGGGATAGTATCCTAATTAACAAATTCAGAAATGAAAAGGAGACACAACAACAGAACCTGAAAAAATCCAAAATATCATCAGAATTTACTACAAAAGGCTATATTCAACAAAACTGGAAACCCTGGATGAAAAGGACAATTTTCTAGACAGATAACAGGAACCACCATTAAATTAGAATCAGATTAACGATCTAAACAGTCCCATATCCCGTAGCAAAATAGAAGCAGTAATTAATTCATGCAAACCAAATCAAAGAACACATCAAAATGATTATCCATCATTAACAAATAGGCTTCATTCCAGGGATGCAGGGATGGTTTAATATACAAAAAAAAAAATCAACATAATCCACTATAGAAACAAACTCAAAGACAAAAAAATGCATGATCATCTCATTAGATGCTGAGAAAGCATTTGACAAAATCCAAAACCCATTCATGATAAAAGTCTTGGAAAGATCAGGAATTCAAGGCCCATACCTAAACATAATAAAAGCAATATAAATCAAATCAGTAGCCAACATCAAACTAAACAGAGAGAAACTTGAAGTGATCCCACTAAAATCAGGAACTAGATAAAACTGCCCACTTTCTCCCTACATAGTCAATATACTACTTGAAGTCCTATCCAGAGCAATTAGACAACAAAAGGAGATCAAAGGGATACAGAATGGAAAGGAAGAAGTGAAAATATCACTATTTTCAGATGATATGATAGTATATATAAGTGACCCTAAAAATTCCACCAGAGAAGTCCTAAACCTGATAAACAACTTCAGTGCAGTACAGGATATAAAATTAACTCAAACAAATCAGTGGCCTTTTTCTACACAAAGGATAAACAGGCTGAGAAATAAATTAAGGATACAACACCCTTTACAATAGTCCCCCAAAATATAAAATACCTTGATGTAACTATAACTAAGGAAGTGAAAGATCTGTATGATAAAAACTTCAAGTCTCTGAAGAAAGAAATCAAAGATCTCAGAAGATGGAAAGATCTCCCATGCTCATGGATAGGCAGGATTAATATAGTAAATATGGCTATCTTGTTGAAAGCAATCTACAGATTCAATGCAATCTCCATTAAAATTCCAACTCAATTCTTCACATTGTTAGAAAGGACAATTTGCATATTCATCAGGAATAACAAAAAACCTAGGATAGCAAAAATATTCTCAACAATAAAAGAACCTCTGTTGGAATCATTATGCCTGACCTCAAGCTGTACTACATAGCAACTGTGACTAAAAAAAGAAAAAAGAAAAAAATCATGGTACTGGTACATTGACAGACAGGTAAACCATTGGAATAGAATTGAAGACCCAGAAATGAACCCATACACCTATGGTCAATTGAGCTTTGACAAAGAAGCTAAAGCCATCCAGTGGGAAAAAAAAGAGCATTTTTAACAAATGGTGCTGGCTCAATTGGCAGTTAGCATGTAGAAGAGTGTGAATTGTGAATTGAGCCATTTTTATACCCATGTACAAAGCTCAAGCCTAAGTGAATCAAGCAACTCCACATGAAGCCAGAGACACTGAAATTTATAGAGGAGAAAGTGGGGAAAAGCCTCCAAGATATGGGCACAGGGGAACTATTCCTGAACAGAATAGCAATGGATTGTGCTGTAAGATCATCAATCAACAAATGGGACCTCATAAATTAAAAAAAAAAAAAATTCCTGTAAGGCAAAGGACACTGTCAATAAGACAAAAAGGCCACCAAGAGACTGGGAAAGGATCTTTACCTATCCTAAATCTGATAGGGGACTAATATCGTATATATACAAAGAACTCAAGAAGTTGGATTCCGCAAAAACAAATCACCCCATTAAAAAATGGGGTACAGAGCTAAACAAAGAGTTCTCAACTGAGGAATACTGAAGGGCTGAGAAGCACCTGAAAAATGTTCAATATCCTTAATCATCTGGGAAATGCAATTCAAAACAACCCGGAGATTTCACCTCACACCAGTCAGAATGGCTAAGATCAAAAATTCAGGTAACAGCAGATGCTGGTGAGGATGTGGAGAAAGAGCAACACTCCTTCATTGCTGGTGGATTTGAAAGCTGGTACAACCACTCTGGAAATCAGTTTGGTGGCTCCTCAGAAAATTGGAACTAGTATTACTAGAAGATCCAGCAATAACTCTCCTGGGCATATACTCAGAAGATGCTCCAACTTTTAATAAGGTCACATGCTCCATTATGTTCATAGCAGCCTTATTTGTAATAGCAAGAAGCTGGAAAGAACCCAGAAGTCCATCAACAGAAACATGGATAAAGACAATGTGGTAAATTTACAGAATGGAATACTACTCAGCTATTAAATCAATGAATTTATGAAGATCTTAGGCAAATGGATGGATCTGGAAGATTTCACCGTGAGTGAGGTAACCCAATTACATAAGAACACACATGTTATACACTCCCTGATAAGTGGATATTAGCAAAAACTTAGAACACTGAAGATTCAATTTGCAGAACACATGAAACTCAAGAAGGAAGACCAAAATGAGGATACTATGTTCCTTCTTAGAATGTGGAACAAATTATCCATGGAAGGAGTTACAGAGACAAAATTCAGAGCTGAGAAGGAGGAAGGATCATCCAGAGACTGCCTCACCTGGGGATCTGTCCCATAAACAACCACCAAACCCAGACATTATTGCATTTGCCAGCAAGATTTTGCCAACAGTACCCTGACATAGCTCTCTGTCTTATGAGGCTATGCCAGTGCCTGACAAATACAAAAGTGGTTATACACAGTCATCTTTTGGATGGAACAAAGGATTTCTAATGAAGGAGCTAAAGAATGTACCCAAGGAGCTCAAGGGGTCTGCAACCTTATAGGAGGAACAACAATATGAACTAACCAGTAACCTCCCCCCCCCCCCAGAGCTCATGACTCTAGCTGCATATGTATCAGAGGATGGCCTAGTTGGCCATCAATAGGAGGAGAGGCCTTTGGACTTGGGAAGATTTTATGCCCCAGCATAGGGTAATGCCAAGGCCAGGAAGCAGGAGTTGTTGGGTTTGGGAACAGTGTGTGGGGAGGGTATAGGGGACTGTCAGCAAGGAAATTATGAAAGGGGATAGCATTTGAAATGTAAATCAAGAAAATATATAATTATAATTTAAAAAATGTCTCCAGAGGCTTGGGTTATAGGCAAGCTGGTAGGGCATTTTCTTAAATAGTCAGTGATGAAGAAGGTCCTAGAGACACCCCTGGGCTGCTGGTCTTAGGTTGTATAAGAAAGCAGGCTTAGCAAGCCATGAGTAGAAATGCAGTACANTGCTTTATGATTTCTGCATCAGGTCCATTTTACAAATTACTGCCGTACTAGAGTTTCAGTCCTGGCTTCATTTAATGATACTTACCCTGATATGGAAGTTTAAGGAAAATAAACTCTTTACTCCAAAGCTGTTTGGTCATGGTGTTTTATCACAGCATGTAAATCCTAACTAACAGTGTATTCAACCTTAACTTAATTTTTAACTCCAAAAGTCCAGAAAATAGTGAAGCTTAATAATTCTGACACTGAAAACTGATTTGATAGTTACTTTTCTTAAAAATATATTAAAGCATAAAACTGAGATCATTCAGTGTCTAAACAAACATGCCTGGAAATAGTAACTAACAAAATGACATCACACCACTATTCAAATGTGTGTTTGCTAAGCTGTGACACATGGGTGGCTAAATTCAATGTTAAATGTGAATATAGTAAGCTTTGGTATTGAGAGAAAAGACAGCCAAAAGGGAGAAGAAATTTGAATTTGAACAATTTTGAATAGCAAAATGTGAATGTAGAGATTCCATAATCTAGAGCATGAAATATATCCAGTAGCTTGTAGAGCCTTGAGAAGATGAGTTTTCAACTAGGGAAGCTACTCAGGTATGAAATGATAACAAAACTAGGTGGTTCGATGAGTTACAGGAAAATAAAAGACATCAAGTTCAAAGGCTGATATAATGTTGTGGTAGGAATGGGAGAAGAGTTGGAATAAAGGATTTAATTTTGATAGTTACAAGCATCTGTGCTAGTCTTTGAGTGTTCTCATGTAATGATCTTGTTTTGACAACTCTGTATGTCCTGCTAAACAATCTCTTGCTTAGAAACTCCCAGTGAAATAGCATTCTGATTTGTTTTGTTTGTTTGTTTTGTTGGTTGGTTTTTTTGTTGTTGGTTTTTTGTTTAGTTTTTTTGTTTGTTTGTTTGTTTTGTTTTTCGAGACAGGGTTTCTCTGAGTAGCCCTGGCTGTCCTGGAACTCACTCTGCAGACCAGGCTGGCCTTGAACTCAGAAATCTGCCTGCCTCTGCCTCCCAAGTCCTGGGATTAAAGGTGTGCCCCACCACTGCCAGGCAGCATTCTGATTTGTAATTCTACTCTATACACTCACTTTTCTCACTTGGTATTCTCAGCAACCACATTTACATGGCAGTGTAGGCAAAGGTTTCTTGCAAATAGTATCAGTGTGCGTGTGTGTGTGTGTGTGTGTGTGTGTGTGTGTGTGTGTGTGTGTGTGTGTGTGTGTGTGTGTAGAGTGTTACAACATGGATGGGATGCAGGACGCTCAGTATATGTGGATTATTTAGAGCTCAGGAATTATGTGTTCTACCTTCATCAAACATCAGAGAAGTACTTAAGAGCACAGTAAGTTTAAGATATATATTTTCATAGACAACATACATTTGTTGAAGACAATTTTGTGATTGAGATTATTGGAAACAATGTCCTCAGCCAAGTAAAATAAGCACTTTCTAACAATGAACACCCAGTGTGTCACAAAAGCGTTACTGAGTTTTGCCTACATAGCCAATGACTTCCTGTCTATTTTCATGACAAATTTGTTTTCTTTCCATAATTGGCAGTGTGTATGTTTTCTTAAAAACACAGATTATAATTTTCATTTTAACTACTACTCATATGTCAATATCAATATACCATTTACCTTAACTTTAAAATGAATACACTCTTCAAGTTTATTTTTTCTGGATCTCATTCATATCCTTAACTTCCACAGTAGCTTCCTGTAACTCATTCTCTCAGTATCCTGCTCAATCTGTGTTACCCATCATTTTAGCTAGTTATTCTTGTGAACAATCAATTACCTCCTGCCATGATTCAACACTTCACATCATATATGTTGGTGCTGTTATTGCTATTATCAATATAATTTTAGCTACAATGCCATGCTTATGATAAGTTTTCCCCTTCCCCCATTTTCCACTTTGTTTTAAAAACCAACTATTTGCTTTCCATCAAATGCCTTTCCCTTTCTCACACCCAATCATTTTATATTCTGTTTAAGTTTTAACTGCATTTTTCCCAGTAAAATGTTGCTTTGTTTTTGCTACTGATTCCATCCTGGATTAAGATGCTCATTTCACCTCAGGATCAAATGCTTGGCATATTGGACTATATACTTACGGTCTAAATAATGACGTCAAAAGTGTGCTTGTATCGTGGTCCTACAATGTATCCAACATGATTTTGTATCATAGCAGCATTACTTTTAATTCTAAGTGATATTACATGATAGATGAAACTATAAGAATTTATGCCTTCCTTATCCTATAATATCCAGATGCCTTGAGGTATCTATATATTATACAGAACATACATATTTACCTATTTCCATGAGAGACAACTCTAGAGACTTTTCTGATCTCTGCAGATGCTCATCTTCTAAGAAATACTGTCATTTCTCATGTGTTTAAATTTTATTAAATCCTATATCTCAAGCCCAGATTTTTCTTCAGGACTCAAAAGTCCTAGGCAAAATTATCCATCTATTTGGCATTTTCTTTAGGATGTCTAATAATATTGCACACAGTAATCATTTTAATTTTTTATGCTCCATGAGAACCTCAGTGTGAATCAGTCATAGTTATCCTACCATGTTGTCTGTTATGCATTCATGCAGAAATCTCTATCAGCATACAGTTCAACTGAAGCATGAAGTGTAGCCCTTCCTCAGGAATATTCCATCCTCTTTGAGTCTGATTCTATGATACTAGTAATTCTAACTTTTTTCCCCACTACAAGCATAGGAAATGAAATTGTACCAGTTATACTTTACTCTGTAAAAACAACCTGGTACAGTCTGAAGTATAATCTATATTATTTATATTCTTATCTGTAAATTAAACAAGACATGCTGACATCACATTGTGATTTTTTTCCCTAGTGTTCTATTTGAAATCTTATTTCTACTTCTGTGGCAATCACCAATTTTCCATTCATTATTGCTCCCTGTCCCTCTCTCCTTCCTTCTACATTTCCCACATCTCTCTGTCTCTGTCTGTCTCTGCCTCTGTCTGTGTGTGTGTCTCTCTTCCTCTCTCTGTCTCTATCTCTGTCTGTGTCTGTGTGTGTCTCTCTCTGTATCTCTTTGTCTCTGTGTTTCTCTCTAGTTTGCTTGTTCCTTTCTTGCCTTAGTTTTTCTTAGTCACTTTTCCACTTTCTGAATTCAAACATTCTAAAAATAAAAAGCTTAAGAGTTTATCTCAGCTCACTGTTCAAAAGTCAAGGGAGCTCCAAGTGTGCAATTGATCACAGTGTATCCAACTATGTCAGAAGACAGCGATGATGTTCCCCAGTGTTCATAGTGTTCTCTCCACTTCCTAGGGCCTGGGATCCACTGAGAAGAGACTAGCTCTCATAAATCAAGGCAGGGTTTTGCACTTTAAATTGTACAATCAAGACAAACCTCAACTCTCATGGCTCTTTCCTTGTTTAGTTCCCAGATAATTTTAGAGTCAGTCTACTTAACAGTGGTGACCATCTTATTTATTTGAGACAAGGTACCATCACAAAACCTTGGCTGGGCTCAAAGTCACTATGTAGCTAAGACTGGCCTTAAACTGCCTATTCTCCTGCCTCTACATCGTAAGTGATGATATTACATGATATGTACAGTAATGCCTGACAAATTTTTATCTATTACTCCTAACAAATAAGCAATGAATCAGACTAGGTTATAATCAGTAGACAATGACTTCTAACAGAATATTAGTGAGTCAGACTAGGTTGAATTTTACACAACTCAATTCTCTTTGCACGTTGGTAAGTTCAGTGTGTTACAATCTCTTTCTGACATTATCTTATTTCTGCCAACTTCACTGATGCTCTCTTATTCATCATAATTACTTTTAGCTAGATGATTGATGGTTGTATAGGTAAGTAAATAGACAGACTTATAAATATTTTCTCCATGATTGTCATGGGAATATATAATGCCTTGAAGTTACAACAGATATTTCAATTTAAATTTAACTTCATTTGAGTATAAAATTGTCCCATAAACTGTGCCATAGCATACTTTTAATTATATATTGATGCCAATTAACATGGTTACCGATTACTTTATACATTTATATTTTAGGTTTTGTGGAAAATAAAAAGTGGCATTATATACTTATATTGGAATGCTGCTGCTTCTATACTTGCTAGTTCCTAGATATTTAAAAATTAATTATTTTATTTATTTGCATCCCAAAAGTTGCCCCCTCAAATCTCCCCTCCCAGAGTCTTCAATTGATGTCCCTTTTCTTTTGCTTATGAGATGGTGACCCCCCAGGAATCCCTTTTTCTTGGGCACCATTCTCTACAGGATTTGGTGCATCCTCTCCCACTGAAGCCAGAGAAGACAGTCCTATGCTAATATGTGTTAGGGGGGCCAAAACCTGTGCATGTATGCTATTTGGTTGTTGGCTTAGTCTCAGTAAGCTACGAGGGCTCTGTTGGTCTTCCTATGGAGTTGCCATTTCCTTCAGTTATTTCAATCCTTCCCCTAACTCTTCTATAGAGATTTCTGATCTCAGAGTCTAAATTTTTAACAGGGATGTTTGTGTATTCAGCTTTGGTGCTAATTTCAACCTCTGGGATTTCATTTGGAAAATTTGACATGGAGAGTGAATTCCCATGGCTTACTTGATCTGTGAATATCAATTCTGGCACTGTGGCAGTTAATTTTAACCAGATTGAGAATTCTGCTGGTGGGCCTACTTTGTGTGTTCATTCAATTGGGGCTTTAAAGGGACTGTCCCATTAGATTTCTATCTCCCAACTTTCTACTGAAAAGTCAGCTGAGAATCATATTCAGCACACATTGTAGGAGACAAGTCATTTTTTCCTGATTTCTGATTTTTCTTTTTGCCTCTGTTTTTGAAAGTGTATTATACTGTATCATAATGTAGATCTATGAATTATATTATCTTGAGTTGGTACAAATTCTTGGAATTTTAGATTATAAATTCTTTCCGAGTTCCAAGTTTTGGGTTATCATACTTTTGAATCTTCTTTCATTACTTACTATTTCTGAAATGTTCATTACATGCTAACTCTTCCATTTAAATGACCCATAAACTATTTTAACTTCTTTTCTTATCTTCATTAACTTTGATGCACCCTAAATTTGATACTTTTATATAACTTGACTGTAAATCATCCACATCATTTATTTTTTTGCCTGTTCATATCTGCAGCTGAACCTTCTAGTGCATTGCTCAATTCACATATTTTATTCTTCATCTCCACATATTCAGTTTGTTCGTTTAAACATTATTACCTCTACTTGTATTTTAGTTATAGTTCTTTGTTTTGCATCTTTAGTCTAGTTCAAGTTTATACTGTGTCTATGTTTTTCTATGGTTTTGTGCCACCATATGGTAACTGGGAATTGGACTCTGGACACTGGAAGAGCAGTCACTGCTCTTAACCACTGAGCCATCTCTCTACACCCTCTGTTTTTCTAATTTTTATTAGTTCTTTGAAAAGTTCACACAATGGAATTTGGTCATATTCACCCCTCTTTCAAATCCTATCAGATCCACTCTCTTTCTCTACCAACCTAATGTCATGTCCTCTTTTAATAAAACAGACAAATAAACATAAAATGACTAAAATTTATACTTCCTATATCCTCTACTAAGCATAGCTAATATACGTTGGTGAGCCCCATCCATTGAGAAGAGTTGCTCTTCTCTCAACATTTATCAACTGACTGTATTCTTCTCATGGTTAGATTTTTGTCTGGCTTGATCATACACAGCTCACATGCATGCTTTCACAACCTCTGTTCCAAAATATAAGAAATGTAGTTAAAAACAAACAAACAACCCCCCAAAAAACCATGATCTATTTTCCCAAGAAAATGTCATTTTATTCAGTATACAGAAAAATAAAATCTCTGATACATGAGAACCCTTATGCATTTTCAAGGTAATAAATACTGTAAATGCATGTAGTTGTGTATATTTCACATGTGTTGTCAATGTGGAAAATTTAGCAAGAAATGAAGTATAAATAGCAGCCATATGAATACATAAATATGCTTCCTATCAAAATGATGTCTGACATTTGAACCTTCCTCCCTTTTGAATGTATTGTTTTCTGTAGATAGTTTATCTACAGTGGAAATTATAGACAATATTTAGATTTATATATCCAAGATGTCTTTCTTCTGTATAGCCTGGTATACAAATTTCCTGTAAGTGTTATCTGGACCACTACATTTTAAATAGCATATTATATTTCTACAGATATTATGTTAATAAAGGGACATTAATAGAAACTTTTAGCCTCATGCATGTAGTACCAAGATTAATTATGAAATATATTGAGTATGAAAATCAATAAAATTTCTATTCCTTGTTGCCAATGAAATTGTTTTCAAGCTCTAAAACTAATGCCGTCATAGCACCATTTTCTCTCAGTGGGAAATGATAATATTCATTAAGGAAAAGATAAGGCAAGTTGCTGGTTAAATAGACAGCATATCTATTTTCTATTTGTTAATACTTAGATAATATTTCTACTCCCCAGTCTTTTGTTCACATTAATATTGGTCCTCACTTGCACTGTGCTATATATTTCATTTCAAATTGAGCTGAATAAACAAGTCAATTTTTTTAACATATGCATTTCATATGCATATGTTAAAATCACTCGCTACCAATAAATCTTACCATTTGTATTTACTTGTCAGATAAGTACCGTAAGCAAGAAGTAGGAAATAGAGCTGTGTTCCTCCTCAGCATCACCTCAACAAGTCTGCACAGTTATAAGACAGCTACTGGTTAAAGTAGAAATCTATCTCAAGTATACTACTTCAAAGGGTTTGAAGAATTGAAGTCCTCATGGAAGAAATATAGGATAGTTTTCAGCCATTCAAATGCATTTCAATGATAATGAAAATAAAGTCATAGTGTAAAATGGGAAGGTGCCATTATAACTTAGGGCATGGTAGAAGAACATTTGACTGTATACGAGAGAATTGACACTTCTGACACTGCTTTTGATTCAGTGTGCTGAATATTTATGACATCTTGACTTAAAGGGCTTCAATAAACTCAGAGTCAGAATGGAAGAAATGTCTATTAAATCAGGCAAGCACCTTTATGGTACTTTTAAATTTTACATTGCAGCCAGAAATGAAGTAATTGTATTTTTATGTTAATATTTTTAATGATAGACAAAAGAAAATATAAGTAGGAAACTGTAAAAATAGTATCTGGCATCATTAACACAGAATTACAAATACCAACAAACATTGTTGACATTTTGATTTAGGCCACAATATGTAAATAAGCAGCATGATAATGTGAACAGAGTTTTATGAAGATAATGCCTATGCTTCAATGTATGACAAAATTACAATGGGTAACAATAGACACACTAAGTTTTAATAAAAGATTTTAAAAAGAAATGCCTCAGGGTTAATTTTTTTTCATTTTTAAATTTTATCTGAACATAAAGTGCTCTCTATCAAATAAGTATGGACAGTATCTATAAAATAATAATTATTGATCTTGTGCTCCGGGTCGCCCAGGGACCAGTCTGCACCAGTGAGAGTGTGGACTGCAGAAGCTACACAGCTTCTGAGACAGGCAGAAGCAACACAGTTTCTGGAACAGACCCTATTTTGGGCTCCAGACATCCGGGCACCTTTCCCTCCAGAGATGAGGTGGCCACGTGGGAGGGCTCTGTCCGCCAGAGCAGGTGAGAGAACCATCTTCTGTTCCAGGTCCCTTGGAGACTTGTGCAGGTGAGCGTGCAAACTGCAGAGGCGACACATCTAGGACAGGCCCCGTTTTGGGCCTACATCTTCAGCCAGGAGGCAGGTCTGAATGCCAGACCTCTGTGCACCTTCCCTGCAAAAGGAGAGCTTATCTGTGGAGAGTACTCTGACCACTGAGACTCAGGAGAGAGCTGGACTCCCAGGAATGCTAACAGGGGCTAACAAAATCACAGGAGGAACAAGTTCCAACCAAAGACAACTATAACAACTAATGCCAGAGATAACCAGATGGCGAAAGTCAAACATAAGAATCTTCCTAACAGAAACCAAGAACACTCACCAGCATCAGAACCCAGCACTCCCACCTCAGCCAGTCCTGGATACCCCAACACACCCGAAAAGCAAGACTCACATTTAAAATCATATCTCATGATGCTGGTAGAGGACATGAAGAAGGGCATTAATAACTCCTTAAAGAAATAGAGGAGTACACTGCTAAAAAGTTAGAAGTCCTTAAAGAATTACAGGAAAACAATGCTAAACAGGTAGAAGTTCTTAAAGATGAAACCCAAAAATCCCTTAAAGAATTACAGGAAAATACATTCAAACAGGGGATGGAATTGAACAAAACAATTCAAGACCTAAAGAGGGAATTAGAAACAATAAAGAAAACCTAAAGTGAGACAACTCAGGAGATAGAAACCCAAGGAAAGAAATCAGGAAGCTTAGATATGAGCATCAGCAACAGAATACAAGAAATGGAAAAGAGTATCTCAGGTGTAGAAGATTCCATAGAGAACATGGGCACAACAATCAAAGAAAATGCAAAATGCAAAAGATCCTAACTCAAAACATCCAGGAAATCCAGGACAAAATGAGAAGACCAAACCTACAGATAATAGGAGTAGATGAAAAAGATTTTCAACTTAAAGGGCCAGCAAATATCTTCAACAAAATTATAGAAGAAAACATCCCGAACCTAAAGAAGAGATGTCCGTGAAGATACAAGAAACCTACAGAACTCCAAATAGACTGGACCATAAAAGAAATTCCTCCCGACACATAATAATCAGAACAACAAATGCACTAAATAAAGATAGATTATTAAAAGCAATAAGGGAAAAAATCACGTAACATATAAAGGCAGGCCTATTAGAATTACACCAGACTTTTCACCAGAGAATATGAAAGACAGAAGATCCTGGACAGCTGTTATGTATATCCTAACAGAACACAAATGCCAGCCCAGGCTACCATACCCTGCAAAACTCTCTATTACCATAGATGGAGAAATCAAAGTATTCCAAGATAAAACCAAATTCACACAATATCTATCCACAAATCTAGCCCTTCAAAGGCTAATAAAGGTAAAACCCCAACACAAGGATGGAAACTACACCCTAGAGAAAGCAAGAAAGTAATCCTTTAACAAACTTAAAAGAAGACAGCCACAAGAACAGAATNNCAACTTCAACAACAAAAATAACAGGAAGCAATTACTTTTCTTTGATTTCTCTTAATATCAATGGAATCAATTCCCCAATAAAAAGACATAGAATAAAAGACTGGCTATACAAACAGGCCCCACATTTTGCTGCTACAGGAAACCCACATCAGGGAAAAAGAGAGTCACTACCTCAGAGTGAAAGGCTGGAAAACAATTTTCCAAGAAAATGGTCTAATGAAACAAGCTGGAGTGGCCATTCTAATATCGAATAAAATTGACTTCCAACACAAAGCTATCAAAAAAGACAAGGAGGAGCACTTCATACTCATCAAAGGTAAAATCTATGAAGAGGAACTCTCAATTCTGAATATCTATGCTCTAAATACAAGAGCAGCCACATTCATTAAAGAAACTTTAGTAAATTTCATAGCACACATTGCATCTCACACAATAATAGTGCAAGACTTCAATACCCCACTCTCACCAATGGACAGATCCTGGAAACAGAAACTAAACAGAGACACATGGACACTAACAGAAGTTATGAAATAAATGCATTTAATAGATATCTACAGAGCACTTTATCCTAAAACAAAAGGATATACATTCTTATCAGCACCACAGGGTACCTCCTCCAAAACTGACCATATAATTGTTTGCAAAAGAGGACTCCACAGATACAAAAATATTGAAATTATCCCATGCATCCTATCAGATCACCATGGACTAAGGCTGATCTTCAATAACAGCATAAATAATAGAAAGACAACACTCACGTGGAAACTCAAAAATACTCTACTCAATCATTCCTTGTTCAAGGATGAAATAAAGAAAGAAATTAAAGACTTTTTAGAGCTTAATGAAAATGAAGCCACAACATACCCCAACTTATGGGGCACAATGAAGGCAGTCCTAAGAGGAAAACCCACAGCCGTGAGTGCCTCCAAAAGAAACTAGAGAGAGCATATACTAGTAGTCTGACAGCACACCTAGAACCTCTAGAACTAAAGGAATCAAATTCACCCAAGAGGAGTAGACAGCAGGAAATAATCAAACTCAGGGCTGAAATCAAACAAGTGGAAACAAAAACAACTATTCAAAGAATCAACCAAACCAGGAGGTGGTTCTTTGAGAAAATCAACAAGATAGATAAACCCTTAGACTAACTAGAGGGCACAGAGACAGTATTCTAATTTTAAAAAATCAAAAATGAAAAAGGAGACATAACAACAGATCCTGAGGAAATCCAAAACATCATCAGATCCAACTACAAAAGGCTATACTCAACAAAAAAGGAAAACTTGGATGAAATGGACAACTTACTAGACAGATACCAAGTACCTAAGTTAAATCAGGATTGGATTAAGGATCTAAACATTCCCCTTTCTTTTAAAGAAATAGAAGCAGTCATCATTAGTCTCCCAACCAAAGCCCAGATGGGTTTAGTGCACAGTTCTATCAGAGCTTCAGAAAGACCTAATTCCAACTCTCCTCAAACTATTCCACAAAATAGAAACAGAAGGTACTCTACCCAATTCATTCTATGAAGCCACAATTACTCTGATGCCTAAACCACACAAAGATCCAACAAAGAAAGAAAACTTCAGACCAATTTCCCTTATAAATATCAATGAAAAAAATACTCAATAAAATCCTCGCAAACCAAATCCAAGAACACATCAAAACGATCATCCATCATGACCAAGTAGGCTTCATCCCAGAGATGCACGGATGCTTTAATATACAGAAATGTAAATCCATCCACATAATCCACTATATAAACAAACTCAAAGACAAAAACCACACAATCATCTCATTAGATGCTCTGAAAGCCTTTGACAAAATCTAACACCCCTTCATGATAAAAGTCTTGGAAAGATCAGAAATTTAAGGCCCATAACTAAATATAATAAAAGCAATATGCAGCAAACCAGTAGCCAATATAGAACTAAATGAAAAGAAGCTGGAAGCAATTCCACTAAAATCAGGGACTAGATAAGGCTGCCCACTTTCTCCTTACCTATTCAATATAGTACTTGAAGTCCTAGCCAGAGCAATTAAATAACAAAAGGAGCTCAAATTGATAAAAATTGGAAAGGAAGATGTCAAAATATCACTATTTGCAGATGATATGATAGTATACCGAAGTGACCCTAAAATTTCCACCAGAGAACACTTAAACCTGAAAAACAACTAAAGGAGCTCAAGGGGATACAAATTGGAAAGGAAGAAGTCAAAATATCATTATTTTCAGAGGATATGTTAGAATATACAAGTGATCCTGAGAAGTCCACCAGAGAGCTCCTAAACATGATAAACAGCTTCATTGCAGTAGGTGGATATAAAATTAACTCGAACAAAAGAGTAGCCTTTCTCTACACAAAGGATAAATGGGTTGAGAAAGAAATTAGGAAAACAACACCCTTCTCAATAGTCACAAATAATATAAAATACATTGGTGTGACTCTAACTAAGGAAGT
>NC_034599.1:7036911-7101228 GCF_900095145.1 Mus pahari | reverse complement strand
CTGCCAAAAGCAATCTACTTATTCATTGCAATCCCCATCAAAATTCCAACTCAATTATTCCCTGAGTTAGAAAGGGCAATATGCAAATCTGGAATAATAAAAAAAAAAAAACCTAGGATAGCAAAAACCATTCTCAACAATAAAAGAACCTCTGGTAGAATCAACCTGTCTGACCTCAAGCTGTACTACAGAGCAATTGTGACAAAAAAAAAAACTGCATGGCACTGGCATGGCAACAGACAGGTAGATCAGTGGAACTGAAGACCCTGAAATGAATCCACACACCTATGGTCACTTGATCTTTGACAAAGGAGCTGAAACCATCCAGTGGGAGAATGACAGCAGTTTCAACAAATGGTGCTGGCACAACTGGTGGTTATCATGTAGAAGAATGTGAATTGATCCAGTCTTATTTCCTTGTGCAAAGCTCAATTTTAAGTGGATCAAAGACCTCCACATAAAACCAGAGACACTGAAATATATAGGGGAGAAAGTGGCAAAATGCCTCAAAGATATGGCACAGGGAAAAAATCCTAAACATAACAGTAATGTCTTGTATGTAAAATCAAGAATTGAGAAATGGGGCCTTATAAAATTGCAAAGCTTCTGTAAGGCAAAAGACACTGTCAACAAGACAAAAAGGCCACCAACAGATTGGGAAAGGATTTTTACCAATCCTATCTCTGATAGGGGAGTAATATCCAATATATACAAAGAGCTCAAGAACCTGGACACCAGAAATTCTAATAACCCCATTAAAAAATGGGGAACATTGCTAAACAAAGAATTCTCAACTGAGGAATACCGAATGGCTGAGAAACACTTAAAAAAAAAATGTTTCAACATCCTTAATCATCAGGGAAATGCAAAACAAATCAAACTTGAGATTCCACCTCACACCAGTCAGAATGGCTAAGATCAAAAATTTAGGTGACAGCAGATTCTGGTGAGAATGTGGAGAAAGAGGAACACTCCTCCATTGCTGGTGGGATTGCAAGCTTGTACAGCCACTTTAGAAATCAGTCTGGCATTCCTCAGAAAATTGGACATAGTAGTACTTCAAGATCCAGCAATACCTCTCCTGGGCATATACCCAGAAGATGTTCCAACTGGTAATAAGGACACATGTTCCACTATGTTCATAGCAACCTTTTTATAATAGCCAGAAGCTGGAAAGTACTCAGATGTCCCTCAATAGAGGAATGGATACAAACAACATGGTACATTTACACATTGGAATAGTACTCAGCTATTAAAAACAGTGAATTTATGAAATTTTTGTATAAATGAATATATCTTGAGGAGGATATCATCCTTAGTGAGGTAACCCAATCACAAAAGAAGTAACTAGATATGCACNCACTGATAAGCGGATATTATCCCAGAAACTTAGAATACCCAAGATACAATTTGTAAAACACAAGAAAACCAAGAAGAAGGAAAACCAATGTGTGGATACTTCATTCCTCCTTAGAATAGGGAACAAAATAACCATGAAAGGATATAAGTACAGAGACAAATTTTGGAGCTAAGATGACAGGATGGACTATCCAGAGACTACACCACCTGGGCATCCATCCCATCATCAGCCACCAAACCCAGACACTATTACACATGCCAGCATGCTGAAGTGACCCTGATATAGTGGTCTCTTGTAAGGCTAAGCCAGTGCCTGGCAAACAAAGAAGTGAATGCTCACTGTCAGCTATTGGATGGAGCACAGGGCACCCAGAGGAGGAGCTAGAGAAAGTACACAAGGAGCTGAAGGGGGCTGCAATCCTATAGATGGAACAACAATATGAACTACCCAGTACCCCCAGAGCTCATGTCTCTAGCTGCATATGTAGCAGAAGATGGCCTAGTCGGCCATCATTGGGGAGAGAGGCCCCTTGCTCTTGCAAACTTTATATGCCCCAGTACAGGGAAATGTCAGGGCCAAGAAGTGGGAGTGGGTGGGTAGGGGAGTAGGACTGGGGGTATGTCCAGAGAACTTTTAGGATAGCATTTGAAATGTAAATTAAAAAATCTAATAAAAATAATGATTATCCTATCCATGTGCTTCTTATCAAATATTGAGTATGAAGTTAGTTTCAAGGACTGAAACTAGCTCTATCTTGGCCTTAATTAATATAATTCTGGAACAGTTCTGTTTGTAGCACAGGTGGCTAAATTTTAAGGGTAACATGTAAAATTGGACAGAGTTGATTTCTACAATTTTATTTAGTATGTACCACTGAAGAGATGTATTTATTAATCATTAAGAAAAAATTGCTTAGCCTTTTTGGTGCAAATTATAGGAATTTGAATATTTTTAGTCTTAGTTCTTAAAACACATATTCATATAGTTCAACCTGATGGCAAATAATTGCACAGATTATAATTTCCTATTGGTAAAATATAGTTGAAAAGGAGAGAAATTAAATTATCAATATATATGGAATACAGAATAAGTATGGTTAGGAGAATTTCCATCCCATCATTCAAGCATGGTTGGCCTTGATAATCAGAGACAGTCTATTGTTTTAGAGCTTTATTGTAGAAAGGCAGAGAGAAAGAGAGAAGGTAGAAAGAGAGAGGCTGGCCATGGCCACGTAAAGGGAAAGGGAGCTAGAAAAGGAGAGCTAGAGAGTAAGAAAGGTGAGAGCTTAAGAGAGGGAGGAGGGGCCAAGCAGCCTCTCTTATAGTGGGCTGGGCTATCTTACTGTTGCCAGGTAACTGTGGGAAGGAACATACCTGACTAAAGTCAGGTAACTGTAGGGGTAAAGTCTAGCCAGAATGCCAGAAGCTTGGGACATTGTGTGCATGACTGAGTCACAGAATTATGGATAGGCACCTGATTCTGGGAACCTGGCTCGTCTTTAGGCCCCTTGTAGATTTCTCTATTGGGCCACAGGAGCAAGCCCCATTCAACCAAAATAGGCTGCCTATCACAGTCCCACACTTGAGTATATTACAAACTTTCAGGATAATGGCTTTATGAAACCTAGTCTAGTAATTAAATCAACATGATATATGGTAGGGAGTTTAAATGGTTAACCAATACCGCTTATGCTACAAATGGAGAGCTACTCCATCATCAAAAAGACCAAAGTCTAAAGTCCAAAGTTCAAGGAGCTACTGTCACCTGAATACAGTCCTTCAACAGAAACATTATTTTATAAAGAAACATTAAAAATTATTAAAAAAAAAACCCTGAAGCTTATTCTTACACTTATGCTGTAAAGTTTATGGAAGAGAAAGACATCTAGGGCTCCATGTTCTTTGGACTATGTGTATTCTAGGAATGTAACTAGAGACCCTCATCTTTTCACAGATACACTCACACACATACACACATGTACACATGCACACACACACACACACACACACATATTCTTACACAAACAAACTTACACATATATACACAAATTCGCACATATACACATACACACTCACACACTCGGAGATTCACACATACCCACATAAACATACACAGAGACATATGCATAAATTCACACACATATATACAAATATGCACACAGACATACACATACAGTCACATCCATACACATCCATACATGCACACACACACACACCCACACCTACACACACACACACATCTTCCTGAACAAGGCACTTAACAACCTCATGATGACTTAGGACTACCCTGTGCACAGGGTTCTACATATGCCTCTTTTTAATAATGGGACTAACTTACTCCATTATTAATTCCTTAATAACAAACCATTTCTACTTAAGCACACAACAGAGGACACCTAGGAACTAAAGGTAAGGAATCAGCCTAGAGCTTTTGAATACTGTGCCCTAGGGAAACTTGTACCTTTAGGAACTTTTGGGGAAAATTCCACACTTTGCATCTTATGTAGGTGTATAATTGAGTGTACATATGATTAAAATCACATATAGGTTGGGAAAAGCATGCTCAGAAAGAAGACATCACATAAATTTTCTGCCAATAAAAATAAGTGAACACTCAAATTATGCCCTTCTCATCAAACTACTGCTTTTCTTAGATTTCATAAATCAAACTCAGGTCCGTTGTATCACTCATGTGACCTGCTATCAATCTTGCTGGTGTATGTTTTTAACCTCTACTGTGACTCTTCTTGATGTATAAACTTTCTTGCTACATTGCAATCTGTGGAAGCCTTCATTTCAATTTCTTGAATCACAAGTCCTAAACCTGGAGAGAAGTGTCCTAGATTCCAACAGTGTTAGCAACATCACTAGCACAAGCTATTGGTCACTATACCAAGCTGCAGTATAAAAATCTAGACCCACTAAGTTTGATTTTAATATTAATCTTCAGTCTTTAGTTAGATTTTTCAGAAATATATATGTATACATGTATATATATATATATATATACTTTTATTCCAAATCTGTTTCAATATATATTAAACATATATTTATATGTATTGATATATTGTGCTATTTGTATTGATATCAATATATTGATGTATATTGATGTGCATATTACCATGATATGTGTAATATATACATACATATATATTTCTGACTGTATATATTAAATATATAATGTATAATTAAATAAATAGATGAGTTTATTTAATAGTTAAATATATACAGTCTGAAATATATACATATATACATATATCATGATGATACACATGATGATACACATACTAATATTTATCATAAAATATGATCATCATCACATAAAGAACCCTGGAAATCTTACCATCTTGAAAGTTTTTATAAAGAGACAAAAATAGAGTGGAGTAAAGAAACATTAAATATAATTCTATGGAATCTCCTGGTTGGGACCAACAAGGGCCAGACGCAAATGGAAATAGGTGCCAACTGTTCTCTATAGTATTTGTAGTTCTTGTTCTTTGGGAGTTACCCTCCATGTCTTCTTTCCATTTCATAGATGCAATGCCTATACATGGGCATCCCTCTTTCTATTGTAAATTATATGGTTTTCTGTGGCTGAACCATTGAAAGAAAACACCAAGAGTTGCTTTATTTTTATGAATTATTAATTATTCTGTTTTAACAGATAATTCCCAATAAAGGAAATTCTTTTCTATCTTCAAATATAAAATAAAAAGCAATCTATTTGATTTCCTATAACTCTAGGTATAAATAACTGACAGTATCAAAAAACATCAACTACTCTTAGAAACACAATCATAAAAACATTAGATAACACATGAAAATGATGGTTTAAAAGGTGTTGCTTAATTACAAAGGGAAAAATCCACTGGATATCAGAAACATCAAAAACACAAACTGCCGCTGTTATCAACAACACTTATGCTGGATTTTCTTGCATTTGCTTTTTGAGTATCTGCCAGTCATTGTCAGCACAGAGCCTTGATTTCAGTCAACTCTTTGGTTATGCTCCAGAAGCTTAGTCTAAGTGAACGGATTCTGGGAGCACAGTAGAGATGGTTATATGTATGTGTGTGTGTGTGTGTGTGTGTGTGTGTGTGTGTGTGTGTGTGTCAAGTATGGAGGAATATAGAGAAGAGAAAGGAGGGGGGAAAAGCAGGAGGGAGAGAACTAGGAAAGAAAAAGGAATAATTTAGAGGAGAAAGTGAGAAAGGAAAAAGAAAAAGTGGAAGGAAGAAAGGAAGGATGGGGAAATGAAGGAAGAGCAAATGAAGAATGGAAAAAGCAAAGAAGGAAGTGAATGTAGGGACAAAGGGGGGAAGAGAATAATTTTCACCATTACCCAATGGGGATGAATTTAGCTGAAACACTCAACAAAGGAGAGATAGAGCCTGTAGGGTCCACCTCTATTAGATAAGCACACACCTCCTATATCAAAGGGTCTGCCACAGACTTTTGTCCTATACAGGGCCTGTACACTCAGGGTTCACATGAACACATGCTCGCAAGTTTCTTATATGAGTAAAAATAACATTTCACAAATGTAGAAGAAATATCAGAAAATAGATAGATAACCTATGCCTGACTTAAATTTGTTTCTAAAGGTTATTCAGTAGTATGGAAAATATGATTTATATTCTACTACTTTTAATAAGCTAGAATGTTTACATCTTTCTACAGTAATTTGGTCTTAGGTTTTAGATTCCATTGATGTATAAGCATGCAGAAAAAATATTTTGCAAGCTATGAAAGATTTAGAATTTTTGACACATTTTGGTCTCAAAAAATTAGACAAAACTATTAAACTGTTACATTTTCTTCTTTCCAAGGTACATATTCACCATTTTCTGACTGTAAATTAGAGTATATCACTCAATTTCTACATGAATAGTTGCATATATAAAGAAATAAAAATAAGAACTATTCTTACCTCATAAACTATGAGGAAGAATAAATAATGTAAAGAGGTACATCAATAAATGAGGGATGTTATATGACAGGGTTATTATTCTCCATAATTATGTGTTCTAAGTTATATAATTTATATTATTTCACATTCTACATGTAAAATGATACATAATTACATATAAACATCTAAGTTTTTCATTATGAATTTTATATTTTCTAATTCAATATGTTCACTTAGTTAATTGCTTAATTATGATGTGACTGGGTACAAGTACCTAATGATCCGACTACGTACCTTGTCCATTTCTATGATAGGTCTTAATGTATGTGAGGGTGAAAACATGCAACTTGTAAGGAGCACTTAGCTCCATGTGTAATTGGCTTCAAGGTATCATTGTATAAATGATAGAATGATGTTCTACATGTCTATTACACTTGACTTTGTAATAGATATCTTGTGCATGATGAACACATTTATACATTTCAGTGACTAGCATTTTCATATAACAAAAACCCACATGGAAAAAATCCTCACATCAACACATAATCAATTAACTTGATAGAGATATCAAACTGTGGGGAAAAAATACACCCAGATGTCACAGAGAATTTTTAACATCTACTTGGTGAATGGTACAGAAGCCAAATTATAAAGAAATTAGAAAAAAAATAGTGATAATCTCAAGTCATGTTAAAGACTAGCATTCATATTTATATAAGTAGAAAATGTAACATGTCTTTAGGAAACTAGCTATTTAAAATGAGGGAGGTTACTTGTCACAGAAAAGCACTCAATTCAAGAAAATAGAACTAAAATCTAAATATATATTTCTAAATATAAAATGGGGTAATGTCTTTAGCAGAAATACCCAACAAAAGGGAGAAAGAACCTGTATCGGCCACTTCCAGTAGATAGGCACTGCCACCAGTTGAGCGACGGGGCCACCCACCCATCTCAAAAAACTTTTTAATTTATCTTATTAGATATTTTCTTCATTTACATTTCAAATGCTATCCCGAATCCCCCCTATACCCTCCCCTGCTCCCCTGCCCACCAACTCCCACTTCTTGGCCCTGGCGTTTCCCTGTATGGGGCATATAAAGTTAGCAAGACCAAGGGGCCTCTCTTCCCAACGATAGCCTATAAATGCTCCTGTGCAAAAGAAAGATAGGGACAAAACTGGAACAGAGACTAAAAGAAAGGCCATCCAGAGACCACCTCATGTAGGGTTCATCCCATCTACAGACACCAAAACCTAACATTACCTCTGGTCATACCTAGTGTGGCTGTTACCTGAGAGTTTCTGCCAGCACCTGACCAATCCAGATGCATACAGTCACAGCCAACCATTGGACTCAGTTCAGGTACTCCAATGGAAGAACTAGGGGAAGGACTGAAGGAGCTAAATGGGATTGCAACCCCATAGGAAGAAAAAGATCCACTAACTGGACCACCCAGAACTCCCAGAGACTACACCATCAACCAAAGAATATACATGGAGGTATCCATGTGTCCAGATACATCTGAAGCAGAGGATGGCCTTATTTGATGTCAATGGGAGGGGAGGCCCTTCATTGGGAAATGAAAGAGCTGTAAGGCAGGAAAGGATGAGTAGGTAGAGAAGCACTCTCATAGAGGCAAAGTGGACAGGGGAGAGGGGGGATGGGATGGGAAATTTGTGCAGGGATACCGGGAAAGGAGATATCTTTTGAAATGTACATGAATAAAATGAAAAAAAAAAAGAAAAAAAAATATTTTATATTGTGTATTTTACTATTAATGCATGAAATAAATTAGGCACATGCATAGCACAGCACCCATTTCAGAAAATAAATATTCACTAATGGGAAGGGTATAGCAAATAGGATGCTAATAACTTTTAAGTCTACAGATGTGATCCAGTGACATTCAGTGTCTATAAATATTATTAGTTGAGTGGTATTTGGTGTAATAAACTATAAAAAATGCATCTCTTTGAAAATTAAGACATTAAAATAAACAAAAACGTCTTACTCAGTAAAGCCTTATCAATCCCATCAATGTAAATGGTAGAATTTAATACAAATTTTATACTTTTAGGCATGGAATCTTATACTACTACTGTAACTTGGTTAACTACTCTCGCATGATTTATTCAGATGTTTTTTCATTTCCTAGATTGAAGTTTTAAAAATTCATTCTATGAATCTGGCAGTAACAACAACAAAGGCACATTTGGAGATATCAAAATATGTGGAACAAAGGTCTAATGACAAAAGTGTAAGGAAAAAATCAGGGCTCCCCAGCAGAGGGAGCTGCCTGTCACAAGCCTCCAATGGATTCTCTTGTCTTGAACTTTGATCACTAATTTGTATACATATTCTGTGACCTAATCATATGCCAAGTATTTCTGCTTTAAGTAACACACTACTACATGAAAGACTAATGATATTTATTGTCTCTATTGTCATCTTGACTTTGTTCATTTAATGAATTTTATTGAATAAAAAGTGCATCAATAAATTCTATGGAATGCTCCACTTTCTCTTTTATCAAGTTCAGAGTATCTGGTTTTGTTTTGAGGTTATTATCCATTTGGAGTTGAGTTTTGTGCAAAGTGATGGCTATGGATATATTATTGCATTTCTGCAATATATTGTTGTGAATATATTGCAATTTATTATGTATTATTGATATGCAAACACCCAGGTTGACCTGCATCGATTGTTGAAGATGTTGTGTTTTCCCAGTGCATATTTCTAACTTCTTTGTAAGAAAAGAAAAGTCAGGTGTCCATAGGTGTGTGGGATGGTGGGCTGTGCACAGACAGCCTGGTCCCTGGTAGAGCAAAGGTCTGGCACCTGGAGCCCCAGAAGGCATTGATTTCCACCAGAATGGAATGGCAGGAGTTCGGCCATGCTTCCTGAGCTGTCACATAGCTCCAGCCTCCCACAACCCCTCTGCAGAAAGATATGCAGGGTCAATCACATAGTAGCTGAACCAAGCCCTCCCACATGCAAATAAGGTTTCCCCAAACTCTCAGTCCAAGTCAATGAGAGGTACCTGCTGTCAAACCCTGAATCATCCCCCGAACTGTATATAAATCCTATCCAGGGAATAAAAGGTGTGCAAGAACTACTCTGTAGTCCGAGTCTTTTGTCCTAAGAACTGTAACACTTGGGAAGAGACCTGCTCTCCCGAAGTGCCCCCGAGGCTCTGCAGCACTCCTCACTGGCTAGTTGGCTTCTCTTTGGCACAGCCTGATAAGACTCAGTGAAGGGCAGCACGGAATTATGGCATGGCAGAGGCAGAGGTACAGCAGCAGAAGCAATAAAACAACTTCCCCTCCCTGCCCGCACTCATTTCCCTTAGCAGGAACCCATGCACTAGGCCTGGCCAAAGATCTCCATGGAAGGCCTCTGGTACTCAGGCCCATAAAAGTATATAGAGTTATGTTTTGGATTTCAATTCCATTGATCCACCCGACTGTTTTTTGTGCCAATGCCTTGCCAGTTTAACTATTATTGCTCTGGAGTACAACTTGAAATTGGGAATGGTGAGAGCTTTGACCTCTTCTAATTCATAACTCCCTTGATCTCCTTCACTTGTCTTATTGCTCTAGATAGGATTTCAAATACTATATTAGCTAGGCATAGAGGGAGTACACAGTTTTCTTAATCCCGACTTTAGTAGAATTGCTTTGTGTTTCTGTTCATTTAGGTTGATGTTGGCTATTAGCTTACAGTAAACTGCCTTTATTATGTTTAGGCATGTGACTTGTATCCCTTGTAATACCATGCCTGGACATAATCTTTTCTTTAACTAAACTTGCTCTTACAAGGCTAGCCTTGAACTCAGAGATCTGCCTGCCTCTGTATCCTAGGACTAAATGCTCACCTGTATTCCATCCTGATCATCACACAGGTATAGGATTTAGGATGTGATCCCTTGTGAGAGTAGCCATATTGCTGGGTTAAAAAATCCTCTACAGGTGTTGGATTTTCTCACAAGCATTTTGTGTATCTAATGAGATGATCATCTTGCCTTTTTCTTTAATTTGTTTACATGTTGGTTTACATTTATTAATTTTCACCTGTTGAACTATCCCTGCAACTGTGAAATGAAGCCTTCTTTATTTCAGTAATTTGTTGGGTCTGGTTTGCATGTATTTTATTGAGTAATTTCCCATCCATGTTCACAAAGGAAATTGGTTTGTAATTATTTCTCTTTGTTGGGTTATGTGGTTTGGCTGTGAAACAAGAGTCTATTCATATCCTGAATTGAAAAAATACTTCAACATAAAAAATAAACACTATCACAGGGTAAAGAATTAGAAAAAGATTTTCCAAGGAAATAGACATAAGAAACAATCTGGTGTAGCTATTTTAATATCTCACAAGTAGACTTCATATCAAAACCAATCAGAAGATCTAGAGAAGATACTGTATAATTGTCAAAGAAAAAATAGTCACCCAAGATGACACTTCAGTTCTTAACATCTCTGGCCCAAACCACAAGTCCACAAGTTTATGGCCACTCAAGTCTATAAATACTATTATAGCTTATACACATATTGAGCCTTACACACTGATAGGAGACTTCAATACCCACTCTTCCAATAGACAGGTAATCCAGATAAAACTTAAATTGAGCAATGCTAGTGCTGACATTATAAGACAAATGAACTTAACAGATATTTACAGAACATTTCACCCCAAAATATTTCTTCTCTGTGTATCATGGAACTCTCTTCAAAACTAACCCCATACTCAGAAACTAAGCAAGTCTTAGCCAATACAAGAAAATTGATGTAACTTCTAGAACTGTTGTATTATGAAATGAAGTAAATAAAATAATTTGAGGAATAGCATTAACTCTTCTTGAAAATCTGGAAGAATTCTGTGCTAAAACCATCTGGTCCTAGGCTTTGAATTTTTTTTTTTTTTTTTTTTTTTTGGTGGGGGAAGTTGTAATAGGGGTTATAGGTATATATAAATTACTTGTATAATCTGGATTTAACTTTGGTAAATTGTACCTATTAAAAATCATTCATTTCTTTTAGATTGTGCAAATTGGTGGCATGCAAGTTTTAAAGTATGTCCTTGTTATTTTTGGATTTCCTCTGTGTCTATGTCTCCCTTTCCACTTCTGACTTTGGTAATTTGAGTTTCTCTGCCCACCTGGTAATTTAAATAAAGGTTTATCAACTTTACTGATTTCTTTCCTTTATTTCTGTTTTGTTGATTTCAGTCCTCCATTTGACAATTTATTGCTGTCTATTCCTTTTTGGTTTGTTCATCTGTGCACTTAGTACTATAAACGTTTAACAGTGAGAATAAAACACTGTTTCTCATAAGTTTTGGTATGCTGTGAGTTCATTTTAGTCAATTCTAGAAATTTTTTAATTTCACTCTTTATATCTGTCTTGACACATTATTTTATTCAATAAAAAGCTGTCCCGTTTCCATGGGTTTGTAACATTTCTGTTGTTTCTGTTTTGTTGTTGTTGTTTGGTTTTGGTTTTTTTGTTTTTTGTTTTGATACCAAGTGTTAATCCTTGGTCCTCTGATAGGATGCAGGAAGTTACCTCACTTTTCTTGTATTCGTTGAGACTTACTTTGTTTCTGAGTATGGGATCAATTTTGAAGAAAAGTCCATGATTCACAGAGAAGAAGTGTGTGAGGACCAATATGCAAACTAGGCTCTAGTGGGGTTTCTTTTATGTACTTAGGTGGTATTGTAGTTTCAGCAATAGATGTTAATCATTGAAATGATTTTTTCTTTGATGGGTATATAGTGACTTTTCCTGTATCTTCAGAATGTTATTCATGTGAGGTCTATTTTGTGAGATAATGAAATAGTTAAACCAGCATGTTTCTTATGTCTATTTGCTTCGAAATCTTTTTCCAATACGTTATTCTGAGGAAGTATCTATTCTTGATGTTGAGGTATATTTTTTAGGTTTAGCAGATGTGTAGAACCTTGTTTGATGGCCATCATGTTAGTCTGTGTCTTTTTTGTTGGAGAACAGATGCCATTTGATGTTGCAGGTATTAATGACCAATGGTAGATGATTCATATAATTTTGCTGCTGTTGTTGTGGTTATTGGTGGTTGTGGTGGTGGTAATAGTGGTATGTATGTATGTGTGTGTGTGTGTGTGTGTGTGTGTGTGTGTGTGTGTATGCGCGCGCGCGCACGCGTGCGCACATGCTCATGCATACACTTCCCTTCTTGCTGTTCTAAGGTTTTGTACTTTCTGTGCTTTCATGGTTGTACTTAACAGTTTTAGATGGAGACTTATACTAGCACCTTCTGAAAGTGTGGATTTTTAGATAAATATTGCTTAAATCTGGTTTTATTATGGAATGCTCATTTTCTCCAACAGTAGGGATTGAAAATGTTGATAGATTTAGTATTCTGGCCTGGCATATATGGTCAGCGGCAAATTTGTCCAGGTCCTTCTGAATTTTAGAGTACCCAATGAAAAGTCGTGTATAACTAACAGGTCTGCCTTCATGTTACTTGGTCTTTTTTCTGCAGTTTTTAATGTTCTTTCCTTTTATTCTCTGTCTAGTGTTTTAAATATTATGTGGTAAGAAAACTTTCTTTTCTTGTTCAATTATTTGGTGTCCTGTATGCCTCTTTATCTTTATAGGCATCTAATTCTTTCCATAATTTTGTTGAAAGTATTTTCTTGGCCTCTGATCTGGTTTTCTTCTCATTACTCTATTCCTATTACTCTTAGGTTTGGTCTTTTCATAGTGTGCCAGATTGCTTGGATGTTTTGTGTTTGTCGCTTTTGTTTTTAGATTTAAAATTTTTTGACTGATATATCCAGTTCTTCTATTGTATCTTCAACATCTGAGATTATTTCTTCCATCTCTTACATTCTCTTAGTAAAGGTTGAGTGTTTGAATTCATCGTTTAAATTTCCAGATTTTCCTCGGTTTGACTTTACTTTTAAAATTATATTTCCAAATACATTTCTTTTTAATTTTAGAAGTCAATTGTTTTTTATTTACTTTTTATTAAGTTATTTTATTTATTTATATTCCAAAAGTTGCCTCCTTCCTGGACCCCCATTCCTGTGTTCTTCACCCCATAACCCTCCACTCTGTCCCTAAGAGGGTGCTCCCCTACCCATCCACTCATCTCTTCCTCACCCCAACTAGCATCCCTTTACCCTGGTACATCAATTTCCATAGGATTAAGAGCATTCTCTCCCCCTGAGGCCAGTCAAGGCAGTCCTCTGCTACACAAGAGCCCCAGTACCCTGGAGCCATGGACCAGACCATGTATGCTTCTTGGTTGGTGGCTTTTGTCACTGGGAGCTCTGAAGCATCTGGGTTAGTTGACATTGGTTTTTTTTTTTTTTTTTTTTTTATCTATGAGGTTGCAATTTCCCTCAGATTCTTTAGTACTTCCCCTAACTGGTCCATAGGAGTTCCTGATCTCAATCTAATTGTTGACTGTAAGTATCTGCATTTGTCCGTGTAAGCTTCTGAGTGAGCCTCTCAGAGGATAGTCATGCCTGGCTCCTATCTGCAAGTACAATATGACATCAATGATAGTATCAGGGTTTGGTATGCACACATGGGATGGATCTTAAGTTGGGTTGGTCATTTTATGGCGTTCCTGTTGATCTTTATCCCATTTTTGTTCCTGTATTTCCTTTAGACTGGGACAATTCTGAGTCAAAAATTTCAAAGATGGGTAGGTAGCCCCATCTCTCCACCTGAGGTCCTATCTATCTACCGGAGGTGGTCTTTTCAGGTTCAATCTCCCCATAGTTGGGCATTTTGGCTAATGTCATCCCCGTGGAGACCTGGTAGGTTCTCACATTCTAGGTTTCTGGGACTTCATAGAGGTTTTCCAAGCCTCACACCCCACACTGCAGCATATTTTACGTCATTCTCCAGCCCTCTAGGCTTCTCTCTGCCAACCCCCATATCTAATACTGCCCCTGATTTTCACCTTTCCCTCTCCTCTCCCTCCCAGTTCCCCATTCTCTCTGCTTCCCATGATTATTTTGTTCTTCCTTTTAAATTGGTTTGAGGTATCCACACAGGAGTCTTCCTTCTTCTTAAGGTTATTTTTAAGTGAGTTTGATATTCTTAACTTTTTGGCTAATATCCACGTATCAGTGAGTATATAACATGTATGACCGTTTGGATCTGGGTTACCTCACTCAGGATGGTATTTTCTAGTTCCTTTCATTAACCTGCAAAATTCAAGATGTCCTTGTTTTTAATAGCTGAGTAGTTTTCATTGTTTAAATGAACCTCATTTTCCGTATCCATTCATCAATTGAAGGACATCTGGGTTGATTCCAGCTTCTGACTGTTACAAATAAAGATTCTATGAGCATAGTGGAGCACATGTACTTGTGATATGGAGGCACCTTTTTTTATATTCCCAGGAGTGGTGTAGGTGGATTCTTCAGATAGAAATCTTTCCAATTTTCTGAGGAACCGCCAAACTGATTTCCAGAGTGATTATATGAGTTTGCATTCCTATTCCTCTTTCTCCACATTCTCACAAGCATGTATGTCCCTTGAGTGTTTGATCTTAGTCATTCTGACTGGTATAGGTAGAATCTCAGGGTCATTTTGACTTGCAATCCCCTTACGACTAAGGATGTTGATCATTTCTTTAAGTGTTACTTCTCAGTCACTCAAGATTCTTTGGTTGAGAAATCTCTTTTTAGCTCTGTATGTCATTTTTAAGTTGGGTTATTTGGGTATTTTGGAGTTCTAACATCTTGATTTCTTTTTATACTTTGAATATTAGCCCTCTATAGGATGTAGGATTTGTGAAGATCTTTTTCCACTCTATAGGTTACCTTTTTGTCCTGTTGACAGTGTCCTTTGCTTAACAGAAGATTTTCAACTTCATGAGATCCCATTTGTCTTTTTTTTTTTTCCTTAGAGCTTAAGCCATTGGTGTTCTGTTCATGAAAATTTCCCTTTTGCCAGTGTGTTCAAGGCTATTTCCCACTTTCTCTGCTACTCAGTTTGTAAATGTTTTTATGTGTAGGTCCTTGATGCACTTAAATTGAACTTTGTATAAGATGATGAATATGGATCAATTTGAATTCTTCTAATGCAGATCTCCAGTTAGACAAGTGCCATTTGATGAATATGACTTCTTTTTTCCATTGTATGGATTTGGATTCTTTGTCAAAGATCAAATGTCCATAGGTGTGTGGGTTTATTTTTAGATATTAAATTCTATTCCATTTATTGACCTGTCTGTCTCTGTACAATTACCATGGGCATTTTATTATTCTTGCTCTGTAATACAGTGTGATATCAGGGATGCTGATTCCCACAGACGTCCTTTTACTGATGAGCTATAACTACTGAGTTATTTTTGCTATTCTGTGTTTGGGGTTTTTTTTTGTTGTTGTTTTGTTTTGTTTTGTTTTGTTTCTGTGTGAGTTTAAGAGTTGTTATTTTTATGTCTGTGAAGAATTGTGTTGAAATTTTGATATGGATTGGATTGAATCTATAGATTTCTTTTGGTAGGATAGCCTTCTTTAATATGTTCATCCTACCTATCCATGAGCATGGGAGATCTTTCCATCTCCCGAGGTCTTCTTTGAATTCTTTCTTGAGAGACTTTAAACTTTTGTCCTACAGATCTTTCACTTGCTTGGTTAGAGTTACACCAATATATTTTATATTATTTGTGACTATCATGAAGGGTATTGTTTCCCTATTTTTCTCAACCCATTTATTATTTGTATAGAGGAGGACTACTGATTTGATTGAGTTAATTTTGTATCCTACCATTTTACTGAACTTGTTTATCAGCTGTACATGTTCTCCAGTAGAATTTTTGGGGTTTCTTATATATACTACCATATTAACCACAAATATTGATTCCCGACTTCTTCCTTTCCAATTTGGATCCTCTTTATCTCCTTTTGTTTTCTAATTGTTCCAGGTGAACTTCTTTTATATTTATGGCCATCACTTTCTTTGGGTGTAGGAAGTTTTCTTCTATGATTTTCTTGCATTTCATCAGTTTTTGTTGTTATGTCTCCTTCTTATTTCTGATTTTGTTGATTTTTATTCTGTCTTTGTGCCCTTTAGTTAGTTTGACTGATGGTTTATCTGTCTTGTTGATTTTCTCAAAGAACCAGCTCTTGTTTTATGTTTTTTTTTTTTTGGGGGGGGGTCTTTTTTTTATTTGTATTGTTCTCTTTGTTTCTAATTTTTTATTTCTGCCCTTAGTTTGTTTACTTCCTGCTTTCTCCTCCTCTTTGTAGTGGGAAATATTAAAAAATAGACTGGCTCATTCCTGCTCTAGTGCCAGCACCTGTGTGTTCTTGCTGAGTTACTTTCCCGAGCTAGCCCCCGCTGTGCCCTATCACTGTATTCCCTGCTCTCTTGCTTGTCCCTGGAGCTGCTAGTTCTTCCTCAGCCATAAACCCATGTTGTCGAGGATCCCACACTTCAGTAACTAAATGGAACCATTAACCTCGCAGTTGCATATCACAAAACCCAGTAACCAGTAAAATCAAGACTCTTAAAGATTAATTAACCAGTCAGATTTATGTTTCAATAATATTACATTGTATAAGAAACTAATACAATAATTTCTGAACCAATTGAGAATGTTAAAAGGTTTATCCCAATTATTCTAACCTTAGGATATCACAACTACTTGTCACTGGTAATGCCAGGCAAGTTCAGGTCCACTTGTTTGTTCGTTCTCCTACCTGTAGATGCTGCCTATCTCTGCAACTCTTAGTAACTCTTCGTTCTACCTCCCTTTTCCTTGACCAATCGCAGGCCTCCTCTTCACTAATGTAATTAGAGGAAAATCCTGCTACACCTCTTGGGAGTGTTTGCTTCTTTTTCTTCTAGAGATTTCAGGTCTTAAGTTGCTAATATAGGATATTTCCAATTTTTTTAGGAAGGCACTTAGTACTATGTATTTTCCTATGAGTACTGCATTCATTGTGTTCCATAAGTTTGGGTATGCTGTGTCTTCAGTTTAATTGAATTCTAGAATATCTTTAATTTGTTTCTTTATTTCTTCTGTGTCCAAATAGTCATTGAGTAGGGAGTTGTTCAGTTTCCATGACTTTGTGGGCATCTACTGTTTTTGTTGTTACTGAAATCTAGCCTTAGTCCATGGTTGGATGCATGGGAATATTTCAATATTCTTATGTCTGTTGAGGTTTGTTTTGTCTCCATTTATATGGTCAATATTGAAGAAAATACCATCAGGTGCTTTGGGGTAAAATGTTCTGTATAAGTCACTTAAATCTATTTGGTTTATAATTTCTATTAGTTTTGCAGTGTCTTTGTTTAGTTTCTGTTTTAATGGCCTGCCTGTTTGTGAGAGTGTGGTATTTAAAGCTCCTACTATTATTATGTGAGGATCAATGTGTGTTCTGAGCTTTAGTAAACTTACTTTTATGAATATGGGTACCCTATCATTTGTGGCATAGCTGTTAAAAATTGAAACTTCATCTTGGTGGATTTTTCTCTTTTGATGAGTATGAAGTGTCCTTTCCCATTGGTTTTGATAACTTTTGGTTGAATATCTATTTTAATGGATGTTAGAATGACTAATCAATCCACCTTGTTTTTTAGGATTATTTTCTTGGGAAACTAATTTCTAGTCTTTTACTATGAGGTAGTGTCTATCTTTGTCATTGAGTTGTGTTTCTTGTATGCAGCAAACTGCTGAACTCTGCTATTGTATCCAGTCTGTTAGCCTATGTCATTTTATTGGGTAATTGAGTTTATTGATGTTGAGAGATATTAAAGACCATTGACTGCTGGCGCCTATTAGTTTTGTTGTTGGAGGTGGTACAATGTGTATATGATTCTATCCTTTTAGGTTTCTTGGGAGATGATTAGTTTCTTTGTGGGGGTTGGGGTGGGGTGGCCAAGATGTAGATACACTCTCTTTGCTGGAATTTTCCTTCTATTATTCTCTTTAGGTCTGGATTGGTAGAAAGATTTTACTTAAATTTGGTTTTCTGATGGAATATCTTATTTTTCATCTATGATAATTGAGCATTTTGCTGAGTATAGTAATATGGGCTGGAATTTGTGTTCTCTTAGGATCTGCATGACATTTGTCCAGGATATTCTGGCTTTTAGAGCCTCTGTTGAGAATTCTGGTGTAATTCTGATAGGTCTTCATTCATATGTTGTTTTTCCTTTTTCTGTCACTGCTTTTCATATTTTTTCTTTGTTCTGTCCATTTAGTGTTCTGATTAATTTATAAGGAGAGGATTTTCTTTTCTGTTCCAATCTATTTGGAATTTTGTTGGCTTCTTTTACATTAATGGCCATCCCATTCTTCAGGTCTGAATAGTTTTCTTCTATGATTTTCTTGCAGATACTTTCTGTCCCTTTGAACTGGTGTTCTTTACTCTTTTCTATTCCCATTATTCTTAGAATTGGTCCTTTCATTGTGTCCTGAATTTCCTGGATATTTTGTGTGAGAAGTATTTTATACTTTCTATTTTCTTTGACTGTTATGCCTCCCTGCTTTCATGTAGTAATAGCCTATAGGTTAGGAAGAAATGGCTGTTTGAGTTAGGGTCTGTTATAAAGCAAGGAGTACAGAAAAGGAAGTTTGAAAGGGACAGTCCATGGGATGGGATCCACTGGAGACCCTGTGGTTGAAGGCTGCCATGGGTGTTCTATTGCAAAGCTCAGGATGAGCCTGGGGATTAAATTTGTGAGAACAGATGGACAGATGAAGGTCTGCAGTCAGCCTATCTGGTTCTATGTCTTGAGGTTTTTGCTTTGTTCTGTTTTGTCTGAATCTTCTACTATTCCATTGAATATTTATATTTGGACATTAATACATTCCAGATATATAGTCTCTATCCTTATGTTCCAGACAATAGTTAGAATGAAAGCAAGAGCAATCAAATGTACATAATAAATAAGTAGATAAATGAGTAAGTAAGTAAAGTCATTCAACTTGGAAAAGAAACATTTTTCCCTGCTTATAGACATCAATCTGTAGGAAGAAATCTTGAGGCTACAGCATATTGATTCTTCCTTTATAAGCAAATAGGATTAACAGACTTACTAACATATTTCTAAGCTAAAGTTCAGTATTTATCAGTAATAATTTTAACTGAACTTAAACAATATTATTGATCATTTTCAGCACTTATCAGTGAGTACTCAGAAGAATGCTAACATGACTAATAGTCAAATCTCGTGGAGTAAATGTTTGTTTATTATAGAAATGATCAAATGAATTCATACAAGTTAACTATATTAATATAGTTTGTAATATAATAAGAAGGCTTTTAAGAGACTGTCTGGACATATTTCCAGTTAAATAAGCAAGAGATAGGAGATCTTTATTTTCCTTTCTAAAGCAAGGATGCAATTTTAAAAATATTTTATTAATTTTTTTTAGAATTCCATACAAATTATTTTGGTTTTTATTTTATTTTTATTAGATATTTTCTGTATTTGCATTTCAAATGTTATCTCCTTTCCTAGTTTCCCCTCCAAAATGTCCCTATCCCTTCCCCCCCTCCCCTTGTTCACTAACCTACCCACTCCTATTTCCTGGCCCTGGCAGTTCCCTATACTGGGGCATATAACCTTCACAGGACCAAGGGCCTCTCTTCCCATTGATGACTGACTAGGCCATCCTCTGATACATATGCAGCTAGAGCCATGAGTCCCACCATGTGTTTTCTTTGGTTGCTGGTTTAGTCCTAGGGAGCTCTGGAGATATTGGTTAGTTCATAATGTTGTTCCCTGTACGGGGCTGCAAACCCCTTCATCTCCTTGGGTACTTTCTCTAGCTCCTTCATTGTTCTGTCCAATGGATGACTGTGAGCATCCACTTCTGTATTTATCAGGTGCTGGCAGAGTCTCTGAGGAGACAGCTATGTCAGACTTCTCTCAGCAAGCTCTTTTTGGAATCTGTAATAGTGTCTGGGTTTGGTGGTTGTTTATGGGATGGACCCCTAGATGGGGCAGTTTCTAGATGATCATTCCTTTAGTCTCTGCTCCACACTTTGTCTCTGTAACTACTTCCATAGGCATTTTGTTCCTCCTTCTAAGAAGGGTTGAAGTATCCACACTTTGGTCTTCCTTCTTGAGTTTCATGTGTTTTGTGAATTGTATCTGGGCTAATATCTGCTTATCAGTTAGTGTATAGCATGTGTGTTCTTTTTGATTGGTTTATCTCACTCAGGATGATATCATCCAGATCCATTTATTTGTATAAGAATTTCATAAATTCATTGTTTTTAATAGCTGAGAAGTATTCCAATGTGTAAATGTACCACATTTTCTATATCCAGTCCTCTGTTGAGGGACATCTTGGTACTTTCCAGCTTGTGGTAGTATAAATAAGACTGATATGAACATAGTGAAGCATGTATACTTATTAAATGTTGGAGCATCTTCTGGATCTATGCCCAGGAGTGTTTTTTCTGGATCCTCCCATAGTACTATGTCCAATTTTCTAAGGAACCGCCAAACAGACTTCCAGAATGGTTGTACCAGCTTGCAATCCCACCAGCAATGCAGGAGTGTTCCTCTTCTTCCACATCACTGCCAGCATCTGCTGTTTCCTGAATTTTTGATCTTAGCCATTCTGACTGGTGTGAGGTGGCATCTCAGAGTTGTTTTGATTTGCATTTCTCTGATGACTAAGGATGTTGACCATTTTTTTTTTTTTTTTTTTTTTTTTTAGGTACTTCTCAACCATTCAGTATTCTCGGTTGAGAATTATTTGTTTAGCCCTCAACCCCATTTTTAGTAGCATTATTTTGTTTTCTGGAGTCTAACTTCTTGAGTTCTTTGTATATTATGGATATGAGCACTCTATTGGATTTAGGATTGGTGAAGATCTTTTCCCAATCTGTTGGTTCCTTTTTGCCTTATTGACAGTGTCCTGTGCCTTATAGAAGCTTTGCAATGTTATGACATCCCATTCATACAACATATTTTGATCACATTCAGTTGTGAAGCTTGAAGTTGCTTGTTTTCTCCTCCTGGCACAAAATGCTTTACTAAAACAACTAAAGAGTGGAAGTATCCATTAGACTCATGGTCGAAGGGATTGATTCCATTAATGTAGAAAGACCGGGCTATGAGAGGATTGAGCCAGGCTGACTCCATGACAGGTTTCAAACTCATAGTTTAGGAAATTAGGTTTAAGTTCTGTCTGCGTCACCAATTGAGGCAAGTCCAGACATGTCATTTACTGACAAAACCATAGCCTAGAGACAACCAATTAGAGACAGCCAATTAGAGACAGCCAATCAGAAGCTGCTCCACTACATGACCTGTGAGTGAACAATAGTTTCCAGGCCCCCTACAATATTTCTAGAAAGTCACCAGATCCCTAATCAATTCGAGAGACACCTATACCCCTAGAGATAGAGCCAACCAATCAAATTAAAGGTCACTCTTCTCTCCTTGAATTCCTCTAATCTGCTTTCAATTATGCCTTTGAAGCATATACATTTATCTTAAAAACTGATGGGTGGCAGACTCCAACATGCTGAATTTTTCCAGAATATACCCTCTTTGCTGTTGCATACTATTTGAGACTTAGATATTATTCTTTGGTGAAGCATTGACCCTTATATGTGGAGGCTTGTCTTTGATTCACTGGATACTTCTAACACAAATATTTGAGTGATTTCTGATTGGTAAGTCTGGGTGGCCAGATGCTGTTTGTTTGTTTGCTTGTTTGTTTTGGTCTTGTCTGTCCCTGTGTCTGTTTTGAACTTAATCTGGAGGCTGAGAGAGACAAAGCAGATGCAAATTTTGTCACCTGACCAGGAGCTACAACTAACACTCCCAATCCCCTACCAGAATCTGGAGAAGTTGTTAATTCACATCTGATATATGAACCTGTTGTGGGCCTTCAGGCCTCCTGTATATAGGGAGGAAGACAGTTTGAGACGGCATTTTCATTTTTCCAGAAGTGTCTCTTTGTTTTTGTCTGTGTATATTCTGTTTGTCCTGTTTGTCCATTTCTAATTTTCTTTATTCTTGAAATGAGGCGAGCACAGAGAACCCCATTGGGCATGGTCCTGAAACATTTTAAGGACTTCTGCCAAGTCTTGGAAGACTCAGTTCTGGTTGTTCATCCTGGCAAACCACCCATCTTTTGTAGGAATTTATGGGCAACCGATAAACTATGATGGCTTATGAGAAGACTTTTCCTCTCCCCACCATTTATAGGGTAAAAGCTGTTTTCTATGAATCCAGGGACCATCCAATCAAAGCCTCCTGATTGGATGAGATGCTGCTTTTTGTCATCAGCCATGCTGATCCCCACACTCCTCCCTTGGCCTCTTAGGAGAATCTCTGTCTCCTTCCATATGTCCCTTTCCCCACCACTGCTGACCTAGCCCAGTCATCACATTCAGGAAAAGGACAAGCTCTTGAATCCCCTCATTCTCCTGCTTCCACTTGGAATCCACCACACACCCAGGTCTGTATTGCCCAGAGGGCTGACTCTACTACAGTCCAGGCCATCTGGGTTATGGGACTCTCAGCTGCTCAAGGGAGGCAGATCATGATATATGTGCCATTTTCCAATAATGGCCTTTCTAATTGGAAGTTGAAGAACCCTCCATTCTCAGAAAGGCCATCAGCTCTCACAGGACTGGAATCAATCATGCTGACTCACCAGTCCACCTGGGATCACTTTCATGAACTGCTTCCAGTCCTTTCCACAATGGTGGTGGGGGAGGGGGGGATGATGAGTGCTGCCCAGAAACTGAATCTGGCAGCAAATGGGCAACCTACCCAGGTCCAGACTGAGACTGATGCAGCCTTCTTTTTGGTTTGATTGTACTGATGTCAACATGGCTGATGGTGGAAAGAGGTTCTGGGTCTACCACCACATTCTGTTAAAGGGGCCTTTGTGAGGACACTAGCTAGTCCACAATTTTGTCTAAGTGTAAGCCTGGTGATACAGGGAAAGAATGAGATTTCCAGAGAATATTTTGAGAAACTTTTTGAAACATATAGACCTATACTTTTACACTAGGAGCCAGATAACCAGTGTCAATGTGTTTTCTGTTTTTGTTTTTGTTTTTTTTAAATCAAGTTGTTGCTGACATATGTCAGAAATTTCAGTGTCTTGATAGCTTTGCAGGTAAGCAATTGACTGAGTTGGTAGATATAGCTGGGAAGGTTTTCACCATCCAGGAGAATTCTGAGAACTGACAGAGCAGAGGGTTAGGGAAAGTGCTACTTGTTGCTTTGAACTGCAGCTGTCCTAATGAGAGAGAATTAAGGGTAAGCCTGCCCTCCACTGAAGGAAAAATTTGTCCTCTATTAGAGAAAGAATAATATGCTTATTTTGAAGAGAAAGACCATTGAAAATATGAATGCCCAAAGAAAAATCAAAGGGAGGGTCCAAAGGTTCTAGAACTAAAACTAGATGACTGAGAGCATCAAAGGTTAACACCCCTCCATGAGCCCTGTGTAACCCTAAAGGCAGAGGGGAAGCTCATAGACTTTCTTGTGAACACAGGGACATAACATTCTGCTTTGAAACAATCACTGGGGCCATTGTCAGATATAAAAATGTGGGTAGAAAGAACACCAGCAACCAAGCCCTATCCATGGACTAGCCGAAGAAAGATAGACTTGAGAGTGGGATGTGTAACCCACTCATTCATGGTTATCCCAGGATGCTCATATCCCCTTCTGAGAAGGGACATACTCACCAAAATGGCAACTCAAATCCATTTAATACTCAGAAGTATTAAATATGAATAGCCCCATCCATGTTCTGATTTTGGACCTAGAATAAGAGTACAAATTGTTTCCTCAACCAGCCACATCTCTGAGCAAGTTTCTGGCAGATGTCCTTGAGATCTGTATAGAAAAGAATCCAATATGATTCAGCTATCATTGGACACCAGAAGTAGCCCATCTGAAGGCTGGAGCCACCCTAGCCTGAATCAGGCAATATCCAATGCCCAAAGAAGCCATATTTCTATGGTGATTCCTTGCCAATCAGCATAGAACACTTCTCTCTTTCCAGTCAAGTAGCCACATTTTAATGACTATTGGCTGCTGCAGATCTTGAGAAAAGTAAATAAGTGATAGGAATACATCTATCCCGCAGTTCAAAACCAGTGCATATTGCTGAGCTGCCTCTCTCCAAAGCAAATATGTACACTGTGCTCAACTTAAAGTATGTCTTCTTCAGTTTGAATTTGCTATCCAAAACCAGCCTCTATTTGCCTTCAAATGTCAAGACCTGGAGAGAAGGTTCAGTGGACAAATAAGTTGGGTATGTTTGTCTCTAGGGTTCAAGAGTTTAGCCACCATTTTTGAAGAGGCAATGCATGAAGACTTTGCTAAGTACTAGTGGGCCCACCCTAATAAAAACCCAAATCAGTACAAAGAGAACCTTCTTATTTCCACCCCTGATTGCAAAATGCCAGGAGATTACCCAAGACCTGCTGCAGATGCTGAGTCAACTTGGTTTCTGAATGTCTGCTAAGAAGGCCCAGTTTTGTCATCTTCAGGTCACCTATCTGGGGTACATACTCAAAGGGTGTCAGTGCATGCTGTCAGATGCCTGGAAGCAAACCACCCTTAGCATCCAAGTTCTACCAACCTGAAGGCAAGTATGGGAGTTACTGGTATCTGCAAGGTTTTGTAGACTCTGGGTGCCAGGGTTTACTGAGCTAGCAAAGCCACTAAACAAAGTGACCAGAGGCCAAAGAGATAGTATATAATAGACCCCTGAGATAAGCATGGCCTTTAAGACCTTGAGAAAGGCCTTATTCTAGGTTCTAGCTCTGGCTCTCCTGGACATTCACAAATCTTTTTACCTGTAAGTGGATGAAAGAAAAGGAATAACAAAGGAATAGTCACCCAAACTTTGAGTATATGGAAAAGACTAGTAGCTTATTTATCTATGAAGATAGATCCAATGGCCCTGGGGTAGCCAGTTTGTCTCTGGATCATTGCTAATACTGCCTCCTGGTAAAGAGCACTGACACGATAACCATGAGACAGAAATTTGTTATCACTACCCCCATGATATTGATATGACCCTCAAGAAGACCTCTATCTATGGCTGTAGACTATCAGATTTGGTGAACTTCCAGACTTTGCTTCTGAATCTCCCTCACATAAGATATAACCTATCATTACCCCTAGACCTAGCCACCCTGCTAACTGACTTGTCTTCAGAATTGCTCTGTAGTTTTGGAGCATGTCCAGAACACCAGGCAGGATTTGGCTGATATACCCTGGCACAGGAACAGCTTCATCTGGAATGGAACTAGGTACGTGAGACCAGCAATAGTAGACTTGGACTCTGTCATTTGGGCAGCTGTTTTGATGTATGGAACTTTAGCCCAGAAAGCTAAAGGCTCTAACTCAGGGCATTTGGGCAGCTGTTTTGATGTAGGAAACTTTAGCCCAGAAAACTAAAGGCTCTAACTCAGGCTTTAAAACTGGTATACATCTACATTGATAGCAGATATGTCTTTGCTACTGTTCATGCTCATGGGGCCACATATCAATAGAGGAGATTATCAACTATTGAAGAAAAAAAAACATTAAACATAAAGAAGAAATACTAGCTTTACTGGTGTGGGGAATTGCAGGCTGTTCTCCAGTTGAGCTGAGGTCTGAACCCCAGTGCTGATAATTCACCTTCATGACACAGTAGGTGTTCTGGTAGATGTTCCCTCATGCTCCTGGAACTCTGGCTCCTGCCTAAGTTACCACCCCCCCCCACAGCTCCCACAAGAGAAGGATGGTCAGTAATCACTTAGGAAACGGCCCAAGCTTCTGACCTTTAGGCTAAGGTCCTCCCCAGTTACCTAGCAACAGTAAAGAACACAAAAGGGGCTGTTCAGCCCTACCTCCATCTCTTACTTTCTTACTTGTCTTTCTTGCTTCTTATCCTTCACTCTCTCCCCATCTCTCCTCTCCCTTTTTCTTCTCTCCTCTCTCCCTCTTACTCTCTTTCTCTCTAGCCTCCCCCTCTCTCTCCCTCTTTCCCTCTCTCTTTCTACCTTCTCTCTTTCTCCTTGCATTTCTCTAATAAAGCTCTTAAACCATGGAGAGTCTCTGCTCAAGATCTGCTATGCACACTCTCACAGGTGTTGTGAACCTCTTCCCTCATCCCTCTGTCCTATAACCCTGGATTTAGCAAAGTAGCTCCATGGTCTCAGGTAGGGCTGCCACTGTCCACCCTCTGAAGAGTGGGATAGAGGAATGCCCACCCAGGGATGAGTGGAAGGTAATAGCAGCCCTCCCATGCCTGACAGACCAGAGAATAGGTAAAACTCTGGTGGGGCATGAGTCTCTTCCATTTCCTCACTTTCCCTGGGCCCCCTTTTTTAGTTCCCACATACTGGAGGCTATAATTTGTTGGCCTGGACATCAGAACAGGCTAACTGATCAAGGTGTAAGGGAGACTGCCACCACAAACATACTTGTAGTCTCACCACTCCTTGTAGTCTCACCCATTCCTGAATATACTGCTGAGGACATGGGCAAATAAAAGGCAAAGGATTCTATAAAAGAGACAGAAGGTTGCTGACCCCCAAGAGCTACACCATCCTACCTAAGGAGTTAGCTAAGCAACTCTTCTATCAGATTCATCAAGCTTCACACCTGGGTCATCAAAAACTCTAAGAATTGCTGTGAGGAGCAAAATACAAAATATGTGACTTGGGACACTTGGTTGATCAGGTAATATCATACTGTTCCACCTGCCAAGCCATCAACTCCTCAGGATCTAATCAAGGAGTAGTTCAAGGTCCATAAACAGGGGCCGACAGCCTGGAACTAATCAGAAAGTGGATTATACAGAAATAAAGCCAGAAGATACGATAGATACTTTGTTAGGATGGGTAGAAGCCTACCCTATGAGGAACAATACTGTCAAAGTAGTGGCAAAGAAGATATTAGAAGAAATCATACCAGGTATGGTCTGCCCACCCTATTTGAGTCTGACAACCGAGCATCATTTATCTATCAGATAACTTGGTCTTTAGCACAGGTTCTGAGGACCAGTTGGAAATTACAATGTGCATACAGATCCCAGAGTTCAGGGCAGGTAGAGACCTGAAGGTCTTAACCAAATTAACCCATGAAACTGGAAGTGACTGGATAACTCTCCTACTTTATGCATTATATAGGGCTAAAAACACCTCCTATACCTTGGATCTAACACTCTTTGAGATCTTATATGGGAGGTCAGCTCCCATTCACCTAACCTCCAGTCTGATATTCTAGCTGAATATGATCAACATACATTCTTGTAGTCTTCCGTGGCCTTCCACATGGTCCAGAAGCAACTCTGGCCTGCCATCCATCAGGCTTATGAATCTGCTCCTCCCCTTATTACCCATTGTCTTGAACTAGGTGACAAGATCTGGATTAAGAGTCACAATCACAAGATCTCACAAGATCCAGACTTGGATACATCACTTCCAGGTCAAACCTGATGGATGGGAGACCACTCAACAACTCAGGTCCCCACTTGAGGGGCAGCCAAACTACTCACATCAGAAACAATGAAAGGTCACTCTATATCCGCTAAAGCTATCACTTCAACATTCCTGACTCTGCTTGCTAATATTTTCTGACTATTAAATGATCTGCAAAACCTCATCAGCCCCACAACTAGAGTTAGATGATAACTAACACCAGAACTGGAGACATACTCTACAGAACCTCTAAAGAGTCACCAGCAAATATTTGGTTTCCTGACTTGGTCTTTGACCTAGAAGAACTGTTAGAACTACCCTGGGATAGTCAATTTTTCAGAAAACAATTCCCCATGTCTACCCTGGGAATGACTAAAGCAAAGCATGGAGGAAAAATTTGGAATGGCAACAAACTACTTCTGTACAAGTTGGAGTTGTGAAAACTCTGGAACTATATACTGGACTCCACTCCAAACAGGTGACTATATTACCTTAACAAGAGTTAGAGGAAGCTCTTGTAAGTTACACAAAGTGTGTAATCTGGATCACATATGACTTATTGAAACAGAGAGGAAGGCAGGTGGATGGTATAAGGGACAGTCATGGGGCCTAAAAGTATACCATAACACACACTCTGACAATGGGTTCCTGTTTACTATACAACTGATCATATAATCCCATTGGGTTTCAAAATGTATTGGCAAACCAAACTGACAGACTTCTAAGCCTCTTCCACCACCTTCTAAACCACTTCTACACCTGAACCCAACATACCAGAATGTGCCCCCCTCACCCCCCCCCCAAACCACTGCTCAAGAACCTTATTCCTAAACCTGAATCAGGTCCCATGCCGCTACTAGAGGGTACTTAACTGCTTCTTAATTTATCCTGGCCTACATTGACCCAGGAATGCTCAGTCCCCTTACTATGAAGAAATTGCAGTATCTGATGGATACTTATACAATAAAATCAGTGACTTCTTTAGAGGGCAACATTCAGTGAAAGGAAAACTGACTCTATAAACAATAAAGAGACATGGCCTCCATGTTGGGAACTAGATACCCCCAAAATATTCAAATCTGTATAATTTCACAGTGACTCCTGACACTATAAAATATGGGTATCTATTACCTTCAGAAAATGCTTAGTGGGCTTGTGCTTCAGGACTCATCCCTTGCATTTATATTCTGGTGTTAAGAACATCTTCTGATAATTTACTAGACAGGAGAAGATATTCTCAACCAATTAGACTCCTGAATTCACCCAGTAAAAAAGGTTGCTCTGATTGTCATGGACTATCCACTCTTTTGGACATTGGGGCAGCAGGCGCAGCTCGTACAGGAGCTTCAGCTTTCAACCTCCAAGATAAGGCCATATACACAGCAATAGATGTTGGTATAAGATGAATCGAAGGATCTATTAATGTTTTTCAAGACTCACTTTCCTCTCTAGGACAAGTAGTTTTACAAAATAGAAGAGGCTTAGACTTATTTCTCCTTCAGCAAAGCAGCTTATATATAGCCTTGGTTGAGGAATGCTGTGTTTGAACTCATCATTCAGGAGTAGTAAGGGAGAATGTCGCTCAGCTTAGGAAAAGGTTAAAAGACAGACAAATACTAAGAGAACAGACTCAGGGTGGGTATGAATCCTTCTTCAACTGATCTCCCTGGTTAACCACCACTGTCTTATAGTGTGCAGGTGGCTTGCCTCTGTGCTTTCTCAAAGAAGTTCCCCTTCCCCCAGGCCCTACCCCCTTCTGCAGCAATCACAAGGCTGCCTCCCCCTCCATGGTAGCTCCTAGAGGACTCAGTCTAGGAATATCTCTGTCACCGCTTCCATAAAGGTACCCCTTAACAAAAACACCAGATGCCAGCTTGAGTAGACAAATGGCCATCTCCCTGCTGCCTGAACAAACAGGTATCTTGTTTGAAAAAATGACTTGCTTTGTCACCTCTGCAGTCACCCTAAAATCCAAAGAATCTCAAACTATACTGTATGTAAGTACCAAGCCTTCTAGGCTCTGGGTCACACTCCTGGCCTTTGAGGTGGGGAGGTTTGTGATGCGAGTCCGACTCATAATGATAATAAAACTCTTATGCATAATTGCATCAGGCCCTGCAGTTCATGAGCTCTCCTGGGGTTCCCACAGAATTGGGGACAGAACAGTCTCAGTCCTAACCCATCCCTGACTCCTACTGATGTTGGCCTTAACTTGCAATCCCTGCATAATCAATGCCTTGGTTAGATTTGTCAAAGAATGGATTTTCACTGTTCAATTGATGATTCTCAAACAGCAATACCACCAGCCCATAGAAATATCTCAAGTATTCAAGATTACTCAAGGAAGAGATTGCGAGGACTAAGCCAGGCTGATTCCATGTCAGGCTTTAAAATGGCAGTGCAGGAGACTAGACCTAAGTTTCTGTTTCCCAGATCTGGACAAGTCTGGGCAAGTCAGTTTCTGGTGAAAAACAGCAACAACAACAACAACAACAACAACAACAACAACAACAACATCCCACAGGCTGTGGGCACCCAATCAGAAACTGCCCCACCTGGCCTGATGCAAGAACAGTGAGTGAGTTAACAACAGTTTTCAGGTTCTAGGCTACCTAGGAATGATTCTGGATAGTACCAGAGCCATAGCAAATCTGAGAGATACACATACATCTACAGACAGAGCCAACCAATAAAGGTAAAAATCAACCAGGTGTGGTAGCACACACCTTTAATCCCAGCACTAGGGAGGCAGAGGTAGGAGAATTTCTGAGTTCCAGGCCAGCCTGGACTACAGAGTGAGTTCCAGGACAGCCAGGGCTACACAGAGAAACCCTGTCTCAAAAAAAAAAAAAAAAAAAAAGGTAAAATCACCTATCCCTTCTAATCTTCTGTAAGTTATGCTTTCAAGCCATAGACAATTGTGATGGGTAGCAGATCCCCATACACAGGATTGATTTCTGAGAAGCCCTTGTTGCTTTTGCATATTATTTGAGTCTGGAGTATCATTCTTTGGAAAATCACAGACCCTTACATCTACAGTATTTGACTTAGAACTGTGGTTGAGAATATTTACTTATCTCTGGGTAAATAAAGAAGAAGGATGTGGTATGAAGAAAATCTGAGCAAGTCTTTCCCTAAGTGACCCATTTCTTCCAGTAATGCTCCAAAGGGTGGTCTCCCATGATGTTATTTCCATCTGGAGAAAAAAAATTTAAAAAGTTAAAAAATAAAAATAAAAACAAGAGCCCAATATGACAATTCACATTCAAATCCTAGCAATGTTCCTACCTGCTCTTGTCACTGCTGGATCATATCAAGTCTTTCATTCATTCTTGTAATTACAATTGTAGAAAAATTAGTAACTGGACCTTCTTGACAGTCATGAAACATTTTCTTCTTATGTAGAGTCAATGTTTGTGTGTATGGCTGTATATACATGCCACTTATAGTTTTACCATTATGGAATATATATATATATATATATATATATATATATATATATATATATATATTATATATATATATATATATATATATTCTATATATACATATATATATATGGCTTATGCATTTGATTCAAGAAATATTATATGGTATTGATCCCCAAGTGGGAGATTTTGCTTATAAGAACCTGACATAGCTCTCTCTTGTGAGTCTATGCCAATGCCTGGCAAACACAGAAATGGATGCTCACAGTCATCTATTGGATGGAACACAGGGCCCCTAATGAAGGAGACAGAGAAAGTACCCAAGGAGCTAAAGGGGTCTGCAGCCCTATAGGAGTAACAACAATATGAACTAACCAGTACCCTCAGAGCTGTGTCTCCAGTTGCATATGTAGCAGAGGATGGCCTAGTAGGCCATCAATGGGAGAAGAGGCCCTTTGTATTGCAAAGATCATATGCCCTAGTACAGGGGAATGCCAGGACCAGAAATTGGGAGTGGATGGTTTGGGGAACAGGGTGGGGGAGGGTTTAGGGGGCTTTGGGGATAACATTTGAAATGTAAATGAAGAAAATATCTAATAAAAATGTATACATTTTAAAAAAAGAAATATTATTGCACGTGGTTTTACAGTATATTTCAGGATTATCCAAGTGCATTATAACAATGTTCTTGAAAAAGCCAGGTTCATTGTCATTGCATAGATTCACTAATCCATGTTATACATCCTTTCTATAATAGTTAGCCAGACCCTTGAGATTGTCTTAAAAGGACCTTCCTGCCTATGACATCACTTATTTGTCAATACTACCACTTTTCCCTTCAGTTTTAGGAGTCAGTAAGTTAAAACTATTCTTTCAGGAGCAAAAGGTCATCAGAAGTAAGCTCATAGGTGAGAAAGGAATTGGCTCGACTATGTAGGATTGTCTTCCCTGCCATGTTCACTGTCCCCAGCAAGCCTGTTCCTCTCTCCATTTGACCTTTGTGTCTACTTTGTTCAAATACTAGTCCTGGTTAGATTCCTTTGTTATAGATTGTATTCCCTCCATATTTTCTCAATTTTGAATTTCATATTCATTTTTCAGACTATTTATCTGTTTCTTCCCCTAATGTGCCATCAAACATACTCAGTGAAACAAGAAAGCTTATGGGCTTTACCTCAAAGTCTCTAAAGAAAGATTGCTATGACAAAGTATAAGTCAAAAGTCACTGAACCAGCTAATGATTAAATCATGTGACTTTGATTTCTCTCTTCTCCAGAATTCACTATTTCCTTACTTGTACCCAAATCTTTCATAATCTGTTAGTTAATCAATCAAGTAATATTAAGTACCGACTTGCCAGGAAAAAAATATCTTTACTCAGTGATATTTCACTAAATATTACAATTCTTCTTCATGTAACTGTGTAATGGCTGTGACTAGCTTAAATCCAAATTTTCCTAAACAGAAAGGGCATTCGTTCAGATTCTTTAAAATCACTTTCTGCTTTAATTGTACACAATGACACACTTTTCTTAAATGAGATATAGAGACATGATTTTCTTATTTGTTGTTATGTTTCAATTACTTTCCAACTTTAAATTTCTGTGAATCTGTATGCTCTCTTAAGTCTAGAACATTATTTATCATGAGAGCCTTTCTTATGATGTTGCATTGTTTTAACAGGATAATGTTCTCACCTTTCTAACAGGAAACAGAAATCACTAGGGAGCTCTAGCCTGATGCCAAGACTCGTTAACATGGACTGTGAAGCTATAATCAAAGAAGCTTTGTTTTAGGGAAGTCCTCCACTCAGAGTTTCTCTAAAGACCTTATATCACAGTTTCTGATTCAAACAGATAAAAAGTTATAGCAGTACCTCTTTCCCCAGGGTTACCAGGATGCCCTTTCTGCTGTGAAGTCAATATAATATTTTGTCAGCCATTGTTGGGAAGAGAGGCCCCTTGGTCTTGCAAACTTTATATGTCCCATACAGGGGGGAAGCCAGGGCCAAGAAGTGGGAGTGAGTGGGCAGGGGAGCAGGGTGGGGGGAGGGTATAGGGGACATCCAGGATAGCATTTGAAATGTAAATGAAGAAAATATCTAATAAAATAATAAAAAAGACTCTAATTTGAGTGGAAGCATCTTTATGAAGATAGGAATCCATGACAGAAATTCACAAACAGATTAAGATGTATGTAGTAGGCCATGGTCTGCAGAATATCTTTTTATTCAAGGCCTCATGTCAAGACTATCTATTGACTTTGCTAGAGCAAAGTCAGGGCATAATGACAGGAAGCAATTGTATATTAATCATGTTCCCCGGTTGGCTTTGACAACAATGTTTGCTTACTTAACAGACCTTGTTTATCTGAACAGAGTCAGATTTCAGCTGGAGGGAACTTCCTAGAAATGCTCACTTTGGAAATTTAATGCAGATGTATATAACCAATATAATTGAGAAGAAATAATTCCATCAGTGTCTTTCTTGAAATAATTGACTTTCTTGTTATTTACATTATGAGTCATAACAGAAGCAAAATGATGATTATGAAAGTCATAAAAAATGTATGGATGGGGGCTACCACAACATGAAGAACTGTATTAAAGAGTTACAGCATTAGGAAAACTGAGAACCACTGATTTACATAATCCTGTCCAAGTTACAATAAATTAATCTTAATTAAATTTATCTATACAATATGTTTTATGTGACATTCAAATCTAGAGTAACTTTGATAATACATACATAATTTGCTTATACAGGTTTAGGGAATATCTCTTCCTTTTGGTAACAACATCTGCAAAAAGACATTGCACGACATAACAATTATTACTGTCCCCATTTTTATAGTGATATATATGGTTCATATGCATGAGCACGTGAATATTTGTATGTTTGAGTGTACATGTCTGAGTATGTTTTGAGGCCTAAGGCTGATGTCTGTATAGTTTCTACTTTGCATATTATGGCAGTAATTCACACTGGAAGAGAAAGTTGGTTAATTTTGTTAGTGTACCTTTTTAGCTTGCTCAAAGAATCTTGTATCTCTACTTCCCAAACAGTGGAATTACAGACAGGCTACCACATCTACCTGGCACTGCTGTACATGCTGCAGATCTGAACTTCAGTATTACTGTCCCTTAGTTTCCTTCTGTGGGACATCTACCAAGGTGTTTGCATTTAGTTTCCTCTTCTGAGAAGCTTAAAGACAGTCCTGAGACTCCTAGCTTGAGGAATTATGCTGAGACATTTTCCCGGCATGCAGTCTGACACAGCCTTGTTCTAAATCTCAGTGTTTCATGATCCAGCTGATTTAAATGCTTCCCATGGACCAGATGCACAAGAAGGAGCTCCCAGCATGGTGATACACTTGAATTTCCTTCAGAGGTGCAGCTGCAGGGAAGGGAAAGGAATGTGGCCAACATGTGATTACAGCTAGGAAACAGGAACTGGTCCAAAACACAGGAGTGTAGGCATTCCTTCAGAAGCCTGTGGCAACTGGGCTTTTTGGCACAGGCATGCTGGTTGCAAATAACTCACTGTGGTAATCAGGGAAGAACAAAAGTTTCCAGCCAGGCTCTAATTCCTGTAATATCTTACTCTCACTTGCGTTAATTTCTGTTTTCTCTTCATGTTCTTATAAGTGATTAGAGTTGTTCATTTTTTTGTTTGTACTTTTTGTTATTTTCTACATTTTAAAATTTGATTTAGAGGCCATATTTCATCCTATGACTCATTTTTGTCCTGGAAGTGGTCACTTTCCTTTGATTTTATTTTATTTGTTATTTTATTTACTTACATTTCAGATATAGTCCCCCTTCTTGATCTCCCCTCCGCAAACCTCCATTCCATCCCTCCTCCTCCTGCCTCTATGAGAGTGCTCCCTCACTCACCCAATCCTTCCTCATTGCCCTAGCATCCTCTTATGCTGTGGCATTGAGCCTCCACAGGACCAAGGGAATTCCCTCCCATTGATGCCATATAAGGCAATCTTCTGCTACATATGCAGTTGGATCCAAAGGTCCCTCCATGTGTACTCTTTCATTTTTGTGAACCTTAATTTGTCAAGTACATGTTAATTCTTTCTATGGTTTATAGTTAATACTGAGAAAATATTGATGGATACATTATAATCTTAGGCTACTTTAATCGTTTTTGAAATAGCATCTTTCTTTAAATTCTGTCATTTTCTGAAGAGATGTGAGAAGAGGACCTGAGGAATGATATAGCGTCAGGATATTAAGAATCTTATAGGACATATACACCACTGAATTTTTTAGCATTTGGTTGATTTATTTCTGCATCCTTATCAGTCACTCATTTTGTTTGTTACACAATTCAAGGCATTCTGACGTTATGAAAATTCATCAAATTGCTAGTTTTTAACCAAGTTGCACATGGTTTGAGTCCTGTTCCTTTAAGTGTTCTGCTTTTAACATTACACAGTGTTTTACCTAACCTATCTCAAGGAAAATAATAATAATATTAACTTCAAAGGACAAGTGCGACTCTACAACTTAACCTACTCTACGTTGTGTATGTAATAAGCTTTGTTTCAACCTTATTTATTTGACAGATGAGGGAGAGTTGGGGAATATGAACACAGAGTTTGACTTTGAAGCCTAGGCTATCTGTGTCTAGCAATTTTCCTGTCTCTGCCACCTGAAATCTGATGGTATTTTAATGTACATAGAAATATGTGATCATTTGTTCCAAATCTCTTGTAAATATTTTAGGCAAAAATAACATGTTTGTGAATTGTGTAGTGTTGAGTAACTTTGTAGAAGTTGGTCTTGGTTACTCCTCCCACCCCCATGCTCCCAGGAATAAGACTCAGACTCGAAATGTATTTAAAAAACCCTTGACAATATATCTAGACTCTTCTTTGAAAAGAATATAACTTAAATAACTCATTTATTTTAACCTACACTCTGCCAGGGGACTGGTTACCTGTATTCAAGTATGATATACCTGCCTCCCCAAATCTTCTCTGACTCAATCCAAGAATTCTTTTTCCCTCCCAAATGTCTCACTTTCTGTTCTACCCTTTCCTATAGGCCATAAGTTTTTTACTTGACAGGTGATTCATCCACACAAGATATTCTCTACATAACTTTATCTTTCTTCTATTAATCTTCAGTTTTAATATTGAGACTTGAGGCTCAAAACTTATGGCCAAAGTAGCAAAATATTAATTTAAATTTATTAATATAAATATCAGATAATTATGACTATGTCAACATTTTTGGTTCAAATTACTTTTGCCAAATATTTTTAATGATCATATTTATATGAAAATAATTTCCTTATATTTAATGTCCCTTTAAATTAACATTAATCATTAGCAAATTCTTGGTTTTCAACTTAAGATCTATAATGAAAACCGTAATAGAACAAGGGAGTCATGTTTTACCTCTAGCAAGCAGCAGGCCTTTAGCAGCTTTGGCAATGTGGGACTTGCTCTACAATCAAAAAGAGAAGTGACTACTGGAAAACTGATACTAGTTATGTGACACTGAGAAATTAACAGTGATTAATATTTAAAAAATAAAAGTGATTAAGTGATCACTGAGGCAAGATGTTCTTCTAGGTGCTTTCTGAGAGCACAAAGAAGCCGTGTTCCAAAGATACCCAAGGTTGTATCTCATGCTACTGCTGGACTTGGCAATGTGTAAGAATCACCCAGGTGGTACTAGTTTTGAAGGCAAAAAGGGGGTCATCAGAAGCACCTGAAGCTCAGCTCTGTGAGAGGCCAGAGAAGGCAATTCGTATAAGTGCAGTCTTAGTTACAGTTGACGATGGCCTAGGACTACAGGAGTCATGCAGAGAAGTTGAGGCATGGGACCACATAGGGAGTCTATGAGAGGCTTTTGGTGAAGACTAGGTGTAGTAGAAGACTAGCAAATTGAAGATGTTAGTTCCATGGGATGACCATGAAGAATAGCAACAACAGTGGAATAGAACCAACCACAGACTAGAGTGCTATAGAAGGTTGAACTGGAGTAATGACCCAAGACCTTTGGAGAATCCAAGACCATGTGCAGACCAAAGGTGTTGGAACAAGAAGCTATAAAATTGAAGCTGCCTTGCATACCCAAAGATGTTAGAGATATCAGAACTGTGAGGTACCTGCTGAGAAAAGCTGCTATCATAGTAGAAACAACCCAAGAGAATGGAGTTTGTTGCTGCTGAATGCCAGTTCTGCCAATAGCAGCCAACAAGGATGAAGGGAGTTGGAAATATGAAGAGAGCTTTGACATAGGACATGGAAACATAGAGATTGGAGTATGCCCAGCTGGTTTTTGGTCTTGTTTTGGTAGAATAATTCTTCACTATGATGATTTGTAGTGGTAATATATATCTTGTGTCAAGATATCTTAGAAGTATGTGATCTGCTTTTTGATTTTGATTTCATAGCAAATTATAGTTAAGAAATTGCACGAATCTCAGAAAAGACTCTGAACTTTAGACTTTTAAACCTTGATAAGACTGTGATAGACTATGGGGATTTCAAATTTGCACTAAATGTATTTTGAATTATACTATGTTTAGATATGATCCCATAGACATGTATTTGAGCACGTCTATGGGGGTCAGGGAGTGGAATGTGGTGGTTTGAATATGCTTGGTCCATAGAAAGTAGCAGTGTTAAGAGGAATAGCTTTGTTAGAATTGTGTCACTGTGGTGGTGGGCTTTGAAAGTGCCCTCCAATGTACAGGCTCCACCCAGTGTGGAAGATACCTCCCTCATAGCTGTCTGTGGATGCCAGTCTTTACTAGTTGCCTTCAGATCAAGATGCAGAACTCTCAGCTCTTTCTCCAGTACCATATCTGCCTGTATACTGCCATTCTTCCTGCTATGATGATAGTGAACTAACCCTCTAAATCTATAAGGCAGCCCCAAATATATTGTTGTCTTTATAATACTTGATTTGGTCATGGTGTCTTTTCAGAGCAATGAAAACTCTAAGACAACCTGATGTAAGTAAACTTGGTATTAAAACATCTGCTTAAAGTACAACTATTTCAAAATCCTAATCTGAATTTAAAAATTAGTAATATGTACCTGCTTTAAAAATTCACATAATAATTCGACTTTATTTCTAACTGATCATCTTTGCCATGGTTTATGTATAATCAGTTCAAGTGCTATAACTGCTATGAACTAAGTGGTTAGGAAGTCTGTAGGTCAACTTTCCTGTTAAAGGGGGATTCTTCTTTTTAAAGTTGCTTTTATTTTCTATTTTCTTTTTTTAAGTGTTCTGAAAAATCTCACATTGGCCTAAATTTGACTGTAGAGACCAAGTTAGTCTCCAACACTCAATCCTCCTCTTTTAGCTATCAAGTGAGAGGATTACAGAAATGTGCCACTGTGCCCAGTGGAGAAACACTCACTATTCATGAAAATAAATGATATAGCCAGGTTTCTCTGTAAGTATATTAATGTAAGACATACAGAAATAAAAATTCATGCTGTTTACAAAGGAAAGATGCCCTACCTACATAACACTTAAATTTATTTATCTTCATTTATTTGTATATATGTTTTTTTATATCTGTGTAGAACTCATATTTGTGAGTGCTTGCAGAGGCCAGAAAAGTGCATCACCAAGGCAGGAGTTAAACCTGGTTGTGCATTTTCTTACTTGGGTTTTGGGAATGGACCTCTGTCCCCTGGAAAACCAGAAAGTGCTCTTAACTGTTGAGCCATGCTCCCAGCCACTGAATACTTTTAGAAAAATATATCTTCTCTGTCTAGTAATGATAACTCTAAATAATCATCAACAATTGGTACCAATAATTCAGCAAATATATGCTAAATCACTAGATAAAACTAAAATGAAAATACATAATAATGGGGAACATCTCTTGCTTTGTAATAATACAAATACAGAATTGTCATGGGACCTCACCAGGGTTGTCTAAAACCATCTAATATAACCCTGAATGGAACAGAGCTGGGCCCTGATGTTTCCCAGGAAGCATCTGTATCTTATTGATAGGTATCTAAATCTTACAATGATGTTCATTGCTTGATTGGTGCTCTCATTTAAGCTTTGGTTCAGAGCCAGTTCCATCAAAATTCTATACTTTCCAAACTACTAAAGTGGCATGTTATTTAGTTGTCTATAAGAATCATTTATTGCTTTCTTTTGAAAATATAATTTAAAAATTGTAACCAAAAAGTAACTTAGGGATACCTGGAAATCCAACTTTGAGATGAAAGGTTCAACTAAATTTTATAAATTTATAATGTTGTACAAAGACCTTTCAGGGAGTTTTTTCCATTCTAGAAATATCTGTTTAATTCTACACTGATTGAGGACTGGTTCTTATTTGTTATTAATTTGTTTGGTGTGATTTTTGATAAAGTGTTCTGCTGGGTATATCTGACTAAGCTGATAATCACCACATAGCCTACACTGACCTCAGATTTATGGTAATGCTACTGTTACAGGCATTAGTCACCCCTCATGCCTTATTCTTTGCATTTTGGTGTTGTTCTTGCTTCTTATTTATTTAAGCATAAGAAAACTTTAACCAACTCCTTTATTTTGGTAGAGTAAACAACTTGTGATTATGCCTTGTGGGGAATTGCAGGCTGGTCTCCAGTAGAGCTGAGGTCTGAACCCCGATGGTCATAATTCACCCGCATGACATGGTAGGCGTTGCCTTCAAGCTCCTGGAACTATGGCCCCCGCCTAAGGTATCACCTCCCACAGCCCCCATGAGAGAAGCATGGTTGGTGGTCACATAAGCAATGACCCAAGCTTCTGACCTTCAGGCTAAACTCCTCCCCAGTTACCTAGCAACAGTGAAGACCATAAAAAGGGGTGTTCAGCCCCCACCTCACTCTCTTGCTCTCACTCTCACTCTTACCCTCTCACTCCTTTGTTCCTCTACCTATCTCTTCTCTCTTCTTCCCTTTCTCTTTGTCTTCTCTCCTCTCTCCTTTCTCTTTGTCTTCTCATCTCTTCTCTCTCTCTATTTCTCTCTCTCTCTCTCTCTTCTACCTTCTCTTTTTCTCCCTGCATTTCTATAATAAAGCTCTTAAACCATAGAGTCTGCTCTGCTCCATCAAGGCCCACTGCGCACTCTGGTCAGTGTTGGGAACTTCCTCCCCATTCCCTCTTCCCACAACCCTGGTGGCTTTAGCAAAGTAGCTCTGGGGGTCCCTGTCAAGGCTGCCCCTTCTCTACCCCCCCCCCCGCTGTGTGGGTCAGAGGTAATGCCCACCCTGGGCCCAAGTGGAAAACACCCTGGCAGTCTCCCCACACCTGACTGATCAGAGAATAGAGAAACTCTGGCGGGGAGTTGGGCATCTTTTTCCTCACAACTTCCCCCGGGCTCCCCATGGGCCCCCCTTTATTTTATTTTTTTTTCCCAACAATGCCTTAATCTTAAAACTGGAATGGAGACAGAAGGGTCAACTGCAAAACCAAGAATTTTCAATTGCTTTACTTAGTCAAAAAGAGAGTATTTTTAAATACAAATTCAGTAATTGAAATTATAAGAACTCAATTTAAAAGGGCCCATTTACTTGCTTTTTTATATCTAGTAGATAAAATATAATACCTATGTAAAAGTATAATAATGTAATTTACTATGATAGAGATACCCTGTGATTTAATGGGTAAATATACAGGAAATTCCATCACCTATTCATAAACCATACTTCTATAATTGATCACCAAGAATATTCTTGATAGATTTAAATATCAAACACTGAGAAAAATTAATATACTAGATCAATAAATGTAGAATAAAGGAATAACATTATATGATTAAAACCAGTCACATACTTATGTGCACACATATGTTCACAACACATGAGGAGTTTCATAGAATTTATTTGGTAAATGTTCCAAGACTCCTCAGTTATCTTTGTTAGACGATATATAGTATCTTTATGGTACAACATTCATCTAAATAAGTCTTATACGTAATGCTACCATGAAGCGGAAAAAGAAATTTTAAATTAATGTTTGAATATTTCAGAAAAATGTAAAGAATTAGTGCATAGATCAAATTTAAATGTATTTCATGTCATGAAATTAGACTATGTCTTCAAAAACCATAGGACTAGAAATTCATTGCTATTAAGAATATATAGAAACCATGTTGACAAGTAAAACTCTGGCTACTTACATAAAAATAGCATAATAGAAAAATGGATGAAGAAATACAATATTTCAGATATGAGAAAACTATAAATAAGAGCATGAAAGACGTCTCAGGGTTCTGCTCTTGCAGAAGAAGTGAGTTCAGTTGCCAGCACCCACATATGGTGGCTCACACCATCATTTCTTGGGGCCCTAATGTGTTATTCTGGCTTCTGCGTGTACCTGCACTCAAGTGCACTTATACAACACAAAACAACCCAAATTTGTTGAAAAGATAATTAAGCAGAAAATGTAAATAAAAAATAATGACAAACACTGTAAGGTAAACTGAGTAGGTCACTAATAGAACACAAATTCATACAAATAAGGTACTACATGTTGTGGGTTTCTCTAATGTTGCTTGTATTATGCTAATCTGAATCTGAGTCACCAAAATTGCATAAGAATCTAAATTCCACACAAAAGACACTGAGGGAATTCTGCCTCCAGTTGGTTCTGATTGGTAAATAAATTTGCCTCTACCTAATTGTTAGGCAGAGAGATAGGTGAGCTTTTAGGATTCCCAGGCAAGGGACTGAGGAAGGAGAAGGAAGAGAGAGATCTGCCATGCTGTAGAAGGAGAACCAAGTTGCCACATCTGGGAAGTAGAAAAAAGAGAGCATAGCCACCATGTGGGGGCTGAGGAAACAGCCCGAGAGAGCCACATATCAGGCTGATGCAGCAAAGATGGAATATAGCTTCTAATAAATAATAACTCGGGAATATCATAGTGGGGCAGATTAGCCATAGAGAGGTTAGGAAGTGGCCTAGTCACTGAGCTGTTTTTGGCATATCAAAATATAAAGTGTGTGTGTGTGTGTGTGTGTGTGTGTGCATGAAAGCACTTTTCATTTGAGAACCCAGAACATTTGATCTGGTAGCAAGGAGGGCCTCAGATGCCAGGACCATTAAGTAAAATAATTTGGGTACAGCTATAGGTGGGCACCAATTCGTTGTTGGAATTTCCAAACCCAATAAGGCCATATTAAAAAAAAAAACACAATCCAATTATTATAATTATGAGCTATAAGTCTATTTTGGGCAGATGTAACACTATACTAACTTATTCCACAGCTATAAGACCCTTTGTTATTTGTGGTTTCTCCTGGTCACATGGTTCTGCTCTATAATGGCTTCGTCCTCCTCTTCTTCTGCCCTCTCTTCTTCCCTTCTCATCTTCTTCTCCTGTCTACCTGCCCCCACTCTCATAGACCTGCTGTCTCACCTCTACCCTCTGCTGTCCAATCGCAGGTTCCAGCCTTTATTGACCAGATAAAATTGGGAGAAGTTTCGCATGAGATCACCTGAGTTTGTGATCAACTACTTGTCATAGCAACCACTCTTGAGGAATCAGAATTGACATCCCAATGCAAACACCATAAGGACAACCAAAAACTAAAGGGTATGGAGTCTTATTGTTTATTTTGAAAGAAGAATTTTTCCTTTTAATTCTTTTCCTCTTTTTTCTTTCTTTCTTTTTTCTTTCTTTCTTTCTTCCTTTCTTTCTTTCTTCCTTCCTTCCTTCCTTCCTTCCTTCCTTCCTTCCTTTCTTCCTTCCTTCCTTCCTTCCTTCTTTCCTTCATTCTTTCCTTCCTTCCTTCCTTCCTTCCATCCTTCCTTCCTTCCTTCCTTTTTTTATGAAAATAGACCTTTTTGGAAATATTATATCCCCATTATAGTTTGTCCTCCCTCTATTCTTCTAGCTCCTCCCATTCATATCCACCCTCTTTATGCCTCACACTAGAAAACAAAGACACTTCTAAAAGATTAAGACAAGAATATTTGTGTGAGTTACATATGTAAATATTTATCATGTTAAAATTTAAAAGAAGCAAGTAAGTATATCAATATTCTATTTTAAAAATAAACAGGTTACATGTTGACATACAACATGTATATGTTAAATTGACTCTATTTATGTAATGAGAATCATACATAAATAAAAGCCTTTATAACTTTTTTTTGTTGGAAATGGGATATATGATTATTGCTACCATCTGCTCAATGATATTTGTGTACTATTTTGGGAAGAATCAAATATAGATAAGCAGAGTGTCTTTCAGTTAAAAAACTGTTTTTATCATTTGGAAGTTAAAAATCATTCTAAAGATAATAGCAATACAAAGGGAGTATACATAGAATTGTGTTATTCAACTTTTTGTATGAGAAACAATGATGGTATTTAGTCAACCTCCAACCTATCACTATATCAATCTTGACTCTCACACATGAGTCACCATGACCAAGTCAGAGAGCAATGCTCCAGGGAATGAAAAAGTTAATTAACCACTCTGCAGCAGTACAAAGGAGTTATGAATGTAGTGGACACTGTGTTTCTTTTAGGAAACTATTCTTCACATGTAAAATGACTCAAACTGTTACAATAATTGAAGAAAATGCATTGAAAGTTTATCTTTGTCCTACACAATGTAATGTGAAAACATGAGAACTGTACTGATCTATCAGGTTTAGGCTTCTTTTCTGCTTAGATCTACTTTAGTTGACAGTAAAAGTAGAATCATTAAAGGTAAAAGATGTTTAAATCATTAACATTGGAGTCATATAAGGGAACCTAATGCTAACATAGGATTCTTCATAACTCCTCAACTTCTCTGAGTCTAAGGTTCCTTCACTATAAGTTGTTTACAAAATAGCTATCATGTGGTGGTATAGATGAATAAATGAAAGAAATACTTTAAAACTGATAACATCCCTATGTGGCATGAGTATTCATCCACATAGCCATTTCCTTTGTGCTTATTGCTTTATAGCAATTACACTAAAACATTGTTGTTCTTCATACCAATTTAACATATACCTTTGCGACAATTATTTAATGGGAGTAGATGGTTTATTATCTACAGACTTGAAGAAATACATGTAATTTTATCAAAATCATTTATATTTTATTAAAAATTTTAGTAAGTTGGTAGCTATGACCTTGAAAATTAATAGAATAAGCTGCCCAAAGAAAGGCCACCTATTTAATCATGTGATTTCCAACTTCTTCCAAATGCATTGGCATGTACGAGTACCTGCTATCTGCCTCTTATTTGCCTATGCATTGACTTATTCTTATTCATATGTGCTATATAAGTTCATAAAATGTCAATTTTTCATCTCCTCTGATTGGATCTGTTGTATTTAAGGAGAGAGATTTCAGGTTTTGCTTTGAACACACTGATAATTTAGGTTCTGACTTAAGTAATTATCTCTTAGGGGACTGAGGACATTACTTGTAAAAGCAAAGCTAGGGAATAAAATCATTGCTCTTTGCTTTTCCCATTGTGAGTATACTACTGGAGAGATAGCTTAGATGTCAACAGTATTTGCTGCTTTTTTAAGGAATTGGGCTGTGTTTCCAGCAGCCATACCCACAAGAAAGCTGGAAACCTGAAGCATTAGGGATCCAAGATCATCTCTTGGCTTCTGTGGGCAACAGGCATGCATGTGGTGCACATTCAGGTAAGCTAATATAAAACTAAGATAAGTAAAGTCTTTAAAATAACTTATTAATCATTTTAAGAAAATTGTATTAAATATATCTCTCCAAAGATACAGTGTCTATGATATCTTATAATGCATTTAACAGTTTATACACATCAACATTCATTAAACACCTATTTGCACTGAGTATCATGTTTAATGAAAACTGATCCACTCTCTGGACAATGAAGCAAAAATAGCACATGAGCAAATACTTGTCAGTTTCTCTGTGTAGTTGAATTAGAAAAAAGGAGAGAGTTCCTCCCTGGACATATTGAAGGCTATATGTTTCACTTTCCATTGGTCATGCATTTCCAGTTTTAAATTTTCCATAATACTAAGTATATTTTAAAAATAATTCATTTAATATTAAATAAATAAGAAAATATCATTCAGTTCCACATCTGGAGATAAATCTAAAGAAGGAATTTTAAAACTAATCTCACCCCATTGTTTATATTTCCAGGTGGTTTTCAAGTTATAATTGGAAGTACAACTAAATACAAAAGTTAATACAACTTTACCCCCTAGAATGTATTTTCACCCACCCCTGCGAAGTCCTTTTTCTGTTACTGTTGAAACAGTGCTTGTTCTAATCTACTTCCCATGTATGTTGTATTTGAGGGGATTTTAGCTTTATTACATTTACTCACTTTTCAAACAGATTTTGAATTTTTGTTTAGAAAATAGACTCTGGATATAAAGGGAAAATTGACTGAATGGAAGGTGAATTCTGTAACAGTAAAAGAATTGTGAAATTCTAACTGTAAACTAATAGCATAACTGTAAGAAAATTGTGATAAAATAATATGAATATGGCTAGAAACCTCATCTATGTTACAAGAATAAGTAGTGTTTTGTAATAATTCTGTTCAAAAGAGACATTTTAGGAACTTTCATAAAGCTTCATACTCAGATACTGTGTTGAGAAACTAATATTTAGAGTACACTGGGCATAATCAGGGTTTGGGGAAGAGCCGGGTGATGGAAGTGATTATGAACAAAATGCAATGTATGAATCTCTCAAAGAATGAATACTACTATTTTATAGTGGTATAAAAGTAGACAAGAAGTATTTTATACATCATAAGTAATGTGTAATTAAGTACTTAATAGTCCACATATTAGTAGTCTCAAATAAAGGGTTAGTTTTGGTGCCTGGAAAAAAATGAAAAATAAACTTATATGTTGAGCTTTGGGTCAGAATAGGAAGGGCAGTGATGGCCACAAGAAAATGAAAGTATGAAAATCATCAGAAGAGTTTGTCTTGAATGTTAAATATCTCATAAGTATAGGAAAACCTGGTAGATTTTACAGTCAGTCAGTCTAAGTTTTAAAAAATGGTAAAGAAGAATTCCGTTATTTTAACTAAGTGAGGATTGAATTACTGTATTTTGAGAAATGAGGTTTCTCTAAATAGGTTTAACCCTGAGACATGTGGCAAGTTGTCAATATGGATTTTTACATTAGAAGTAATGGACTCCTTATGGTACTCACCTGTGGGAAACCTGCTTTATCTGCTGATTTGCAAGAAAGTTACTACCAACTTCCACCCTTTAGTAGACAATTAGCAAGCAATGGACTGAGATCAAAGAAGTAGATTTGTAACATGCTAGTAGTGTGCAGCTCCAAGGAGTGTTTTTTTCTTCTTCTGTGAATAAGAGGAATCTCGGATTTTTTAGAATCATGCCGAAAGAATTTTAGCAAAGCATTCAACAAACAACCTTAAAATATAATTTTGAACCATGGCAGATAATTTACCACAAGGTAAAAATCACTCTTACAACTTATATAAGTGGGCTAGTTTGATAAAAATTCATAGTCACTGACTCTATTTTCACTCCTACTACTTATCTATGAAATTGTACAATGATACTTATTTCCAGTAATATGAAGGAAAGAAATACAGTTAATTTTTTCAGCACATCTTGTTCTATTCCAACCACTTAGCCTTCATTTCCTCTAACCATGAATGTAAATCATGCTGCTCGCTCCCTGTTTATTAGTCCCCCCATTCCCTGCAATCTCTTTTTTTCTCTAACTCTTGCCCTCTATCTACCTCTCCCCGCCATTCATCTCTCCTTACCGCACACTTTCCTCTATACTCTATTGCTCCAGGTTCATATGACCTCTTCACTTCCTAGCTAGAACTCTCAAGGTATTTTGCATTTAGTTTATACATACAGAGTCCTATAGATTGCCTTAATTGAAGATGACTGAGAGGTGGAGAGACCACGCAGGTGAAAACATTGCAGGTAGAGAAGATAGCTGCGTGAAAGACAAGGATGATTTCTAGTTGTTGTTTTGTTTTGCTTTTCATCAAAGTGCTGTCATTAAAAGTAATAAAATTGTTTCTAGATATTAGGCAAAGAATTGTGTCTACAAGTGTCTCATTTGGCCATCATCAAAGAAGCTTTCTCTTACCATAGATGATAACTAATACAGAGATCTACAAGGGGAAAATGCAGAGAACCAGAGACCTTGGAGCACTCACTTTTAAGTAGGATGTCTTCATCAAACCCCTCCTCTCAAGGCTCAGGGAGCCACTCAGATGAGGAGTCAGAAAGATTTCAAGAGCCAATGAGAATTGAAGACACCAAAGAAATTGTATCTTCAAGACAAAAAAGGATAGATAGACAATTAACTCACAGAGACTGTGGCAGCATGCACAAGGCCTGCTCAGGTTTAAACTACGTGGAGTCCCAGCTCTGAGAGGATGAAGTTGACCTATTCTCCATCCTTAATTAACAAGTCATCTCCAATTGACAACCACTTGCAAAAGAAAACATAATTTCTCCAGTGAAGTCCCATTTGGTATACAAACCACACTTTTGGGTAGACCCTGTACCAAGGACAATATAAACAAATTCAATGGTATTTTTGTAGAATTTTGTCTCATATGTTTTTGTTTGGGCAGGGTTTTTGTTTTGTTTTGTTTTGTTTTTTAAAGAAATGGTAAGTTCATTTTTAAAGCTATGTCATGCTGTCATACAGATTCTGGGAATTGAACCTTGGTCATCTAGAAGAGCAATACACATTCTATTCAACACCCTACTAATGGAGAATGAAACAAACATGGAACCATAAATATTTAATTGAAGACTATTTAAATGGGAAGTTCTTAAAAATCTGTAGTGCAAGCTAAGAGCTCAAGTAGATAGTAAATATGTATGTGGAGTCTATTTAATTTTGGGGCAAACTCCCAAGGATCTATTGGACAGATATTGTGAGAATATGTACTAAATAAACATGCATTTATTTATGTCTGTCGTAGATGACAGGTTCAACTGTGGTGCTAAAAACCCAATAACTGGTTAGTATTTTTAAATAATAGAAAACTGAGCTCAGCAGCTGTCTTTGCTTGGAAGTACGACCCTTAGAGGGAACTCTCTAATAGAGCAGTAGGTGTAACAATAGAGTGTGGCTTTGGATAGAATTATACTTGGTTTGTGGTTACACACCTGCATGAAAAGAAGTGGTTTTAAGTTGGGGGTTATTTCCACCAATGAAAGAAACAATAGCTTGTTATTTATATTTGTAGAAACTAAAAACATGTGCAAGAGGGATTTTCTTATCATTATTCCTGTTAAACATTTAGTGAAATGAAACTTGTGTAACTGTAGGTATGTTACTAGTAGATGTAATTTTCAAAATAAATTTAGCAAAAAATTTAAAATGCCACAAGGTGAAACTTTTTAATGTATGTATTAAAACTAGAAAGAAAACAAAAATAACAAGGATTTTTTTTCTTTTATATGAGTTCTTTGAGAAGTTTGTATGTGGCATGACCATATTTACCCCTTTTGCCAACTCTTAAAATCCATCTGCTTCCAGACATTTTTTTTTTCTGTCTTTGAGACAATTAGTTTAGTATCTTCCATTTCCTTTTCAACACATGGAGAATGAAATTTGATTTTCTGGGAATGTCTCCTTAATTTTGAGTTTTGTTTTCAATCATGTTATTTTGTGGTATGATAGGTTGCTGCCACAGGAATGGAATTCTTCACTGTTTTAGGTGCTCCATTCAAGCTCCAAGACTGGTGCCTTCTGTCGCGTTGTTTTTCTGTCAAAGATAACAACCTTAAGTTGTCTACTATCTGTGCTGTCACCAAAAACTGAGGCAAGCAGACCATGGTTTTCACAAGACAAATCAACCCACAAGACTTCTTGTGGCCCACATATCAAAAGGAGTGGAATGGGAACAGTGAACACACTTTAATGAAGAGATGCCATCTAGTTGTCTGTGCTGGATATTTTTATTTTAACTTGACACAAAATAAAGACATCTGAGAGGAGGGAACATCAATTACTAGAATGTCTGTATAAGACTGGGTTGTAGTCAAACCTGTAGGGCATTTGAATTGGTGGCCTATCGAGGGGTCCCAGCCTCTGTGCTGGTGGTCTTACATTCTATAAGAAAGTAGGCTAAGAAAGTCAGGATGAGCAAGTCTACATGGCTCCTAGTTCAGTTCTTGCTTCCAAGTTCCTAACACACTTGAATTCCTCTCTAGATTTCCTTTGAACTGTGATATGGATGCCTGTACTGCAAAAAACACTTTCTCTGCAGGTCTCTTTTGGTCATGGTTCTTTATCACAGCAATCATAACCCTAACGCAGTATCCATGAAAGCTGGCTGGATAGACATTATTCCATCTAAATGTTACTATTATTCCATCTAAAGACTTAATATTATAGGCATAATAAAACAATTAAATAATATAATCTGCAGAAGTATGGATGGAAATTTTGAGTTTCTACAAAAAGTGCCCTTCCTTTCAAAAGTAACCTTCAAGAATCATGGTTTTAGAGAAATGCTAAATTAGACCTCAACTTTCTTTTTCTGCCAAATTATTTTTCATGGAATATTTGGAGTTGCTTAAAAGATTAAGAAAAAAGTCATGTTATCCACCCACAGTTCCCATTCTGTAAAATGCCAAGGTCTACATCTTTACTGACACCTCAGGAAGAAATAACTTCGACAATAAATCACAAAATGTGGATTAGAAACAAGCAGCAGAGAGAGGTAAATGGGAGACCAGGGACTTAAGAATTTTTATTATAAGAAAAAATACTTTTGCTTCCATTTAAAAGTCTTTTAGCAACTATTATTTTTTATTTAAACTTACTTTCTAGTTGTGTTCATCAATATATGTGCCTTTTGCTTATGTACATTGGGAATGAAATCCATCAATGAGAATGTCTGCTATAGTAGTTATCATTTTTGTTAAAACTTAAATAATTTTATTGAACAAAGTTCTTTTGGGATAGAAGCCTTCACAAGTTCAAATCTCTGATTCTGATCTATTTTAAAGAACACAGTCATACTGCAATAGAGCTCTGTGCTCAGTTAATTCCTTGTATTATTGTAAAGAACTCAGCTGCTTCTTGGAGGACAGATATCTTTGTATCTTATACACTGAATGGCAAGTCCTGCTGTTCTCTGTCAAACACCAGCCCTACTGAATTTTACTGGATCTCTGAGCAGATCACAGAGAAAATTTCCCATGACCTTTAAAGCATGTCTCTGTGAGAGAGGATAGCATTTAATTAAGTAAGAACTGGACTGCTGGTTCTCTTATTTATCTATGGAGAAGAGTAAAAAGGCTCCAAAAATTTAGTTAAGGACAAGGCAGCTTAAATACTCATGCCAAGAAACATCTGCAATTATTTGTGGCCACAGAAATTTGACATTTGAAACTCTCAGAATGATGAAACCCAAATGCTCAATTTATCTCCTGCATCAGTAGATGCTTAGATCATATTGCAAAAGAAAAAAGGGTGATACTGAAGTAGTCAAGAAATGAAAGCTGCTAGGAGTTGCTGGCATTAGTAATAGTGTCCATACTAGACTGGACTCTGTAGCCCATCAGAACATAAATTTTAACCAGAGGCAGACTATTTAGTTAAACACATTACCAGTAAATTAATTCATTACCAGTACTATTATAATTAAAAAAAAATTACCTGAAAAATTGCCAGTGACAGAATCCTAGGGGATAAATAGATAAATACAACAAGTAAACAAAGTAGAGTGAAAAATGGTAAAGGCGTCATCTACCATTGTTACCACAGAAGATAAATCTTTATAAATTAAAGCAGGCATTATAGCATGCTTGATTCTTCACCATGCCTGAAAGTATCACAAAGTAACTCAACAAGCAAAAGTTAGTCATATTGTGGCATTATACAAATAATTCCATGCTTCATACTTTCATGACACTGGCCGATTCACAGATTATGTTAAGGTTCTTTATTAAAGTTAGAATAAAGTGAACTTTCAAAGGAAGCTGATACTTATAAAGAGACATTTACATAAACAATCTGAAGAATAGATTTGAAAATTTAGAATATCAAGATTTGTATGAGTTGAGTCCTTTCTGAAAGTTTTATTTATCTGTTATCGGATAACAAACTAGATATAAAACCTATAGTATGGGTCTGTTTCAGGAGAAAGGGACAGGGTTTCAGAAGGAAGGAGAGACATAGAGGAGGTGGGAGAGAGAAAGACTCAGTTAGGATTATGGAGAGGCAGAAAGAAACAGGATTATATAATTCTATTTTAAGAATACAGGAAGCTTGGTCACACCCATTGTTAATACATTCTGAAATCATTCATCTCCCATCTACTAAACAGGATGCTTATTAATGTATAGCACAAGTATCCTCAGCAATGCTCATGTTATTTCTCATATAATTGCTTCATATTGCATTATTTGCAAATCAATACAGAAATGAATTTATAGAAGTTATAGGAACAAATGTGGTAAGAAGTTAAGATGTTCACTGGGTTTCTGAATGACTCTATACAATCTTGTCCTACTACTTTTTTTCATGTATACATTATTTTTTCTTGGATATTTTATATATTTACATTTCAAATGTTATTCTCTTTCCTGATTTCCACGTCTGCAAACTCTCTATCTCATTCTCCCTACCTCTGCTTCTATGAGGGTACTATCCCCAACCCCCCCCACACACACACACACCCATTCCTGCCTCCCTGTTCTGGCATTCCTCTACACCAAGGTATCAAACCTTCATGGAACCAAGGGTTCCCATTGAAGCCCAACAAGGCCATCCTCTGCTACATATGCATGTCTACTCTTTGGTTGGTAGTTTTGTCCCTGGTATCTCTGGAGGTTCTTTTTGGTTGACATTTTTGTTCTCCCTCTTAAACATTCTGTTATAATTATAAACTGATAGGTATTAGTTAAAAGACAGTTGCCACTGAAGTGTGTTGAATTTGCTAGAGTGTGCATACTATATTTTATTATTTCTCTAATGTAAGACATATAGAGACATCACTAGTAAACATGCAGGTATCATCTCTGGTTTTCCACCATGTAAATTCTAGGCATCAAATTGAATATATCACATTACTATAAATCAAAACATAATACAGAGTTTAGGAATCAAAATAGAATATCACAGGAATTGAACAAATATCCTGGCCAATATAACAGGGTAGAGAACCAAGAAAAGAATTAATAAAATTATGGTGACATAATCATTAAATTTTTATTTCAATTATTTAATTTAAAAGATGTCTTAGCCTATTTTCTCTTCCAAAAATGATACCTTTTAAATTTATACTAAACCCCATAAATATGATAACCACTATTCTACATTTTATAAAACTAATCTCATGTGATTAAAATAGTTTGTCTGTCTATGGTTGAGTTATTTCAATGGGCTTAATTTCTTCTGAATTCATATTGTCATAAATGAAATGATTTTGGTACTTCATGGCTATATAAAAACCAGTTGTTGATATATTCCTCATTATCTTTATTTATTTGATAGTCTCATATTAACAGAAATACACAATTGAGAAGGGATGCTGATGTCCTTTCAAAATATTGACTTGAATTATTTTACATACCATGAAATATGTTTACTAGGTCATGTCACACATAAATAAGTGTCCTATTCTGCCTTGATTTCTAATACTCTTGTGTATTTTGAAGTTCCATAGTGTGATGTTTATTGCCCTGATCTTGTTCACAATTGCTTTGATAGTCAAGGTGTTTTCCTATGGGAGTTTAATGATTGTTTTCCCTATTTCTGCTAATATATTAAAATTTTGATTGTGATTTCATAGAAAATTTATGGAGTGTGTGGAACCACAAATCTTTTCAATGGTATATTTTCTTTGATTTTTATTACTTATTCATATTCTAGAAGCATTTAATACTGCTCTATTGTATTCTTAAAGATGGCTAAATAGGAATGCTTATAGTTCTCACTAATAAAATAACCAGAATCTACCAAAGAGCTATAGCTTGTCATTTGGCTATGTGTAACTACTCTGACTAAAAGGAACTTGAAGAAGACAGGGTTTATTTGACATATAATTTCAGGTTATAGTCCAGCACTGAGGGACTTCATGTCAGGAATGCAAGCAGAAACCATGGAGAAATTCTGCTTAGTGGCTTTCTCACTCTAGCTGACTCTCTGAAAGCTTTTTTATGTATTCAGGCTGACCTAGTAATGGTGCTGTCCACAGAAGTTGAGAGCTTCCCATATTGATCATCAATGCACACAGTCTGTCACAGATAAGCGGCAGGCCAAGCCAATGGAGTAAGTTTCTCAATTAATGTTCTCTTTCTCAGATGATTCCAGGTTGTGTTTATAATTTAAAAAGAAACCAGTGCTATGGTTCATAGCTAACAAAGCTCTATAGGACTGTTGATTATATTCCTCCCTTAGAAGTCTGCATAATACTTTCTGATATTGAGAAGGTTAGAGCACAGTAAAAAGGCTGTAGGCTTAGATTTTTCAAAACCTACTTTAATAAGGGTTTTTAAACTCTTTAATATCACTTCTAGCCCACCAAACACCAGAGTTTGTGGGAAAGAAAGGTTAATAGGTCAAAAGGGGTATGTGGACCTGTTTAAAAATAGTTCTTTTGGGTAATTCCAGTTTTTGTTTTTAGGATATTAGCACTTCAGTTCACTCAAATCAGCAGTGGTAGCTTGATCTACTCAGAAACACCATTCACAAATCTGCAACAGCAGCTCGAGTCAGAAAACAAAACAAAACAAAACAAACGATGGTCTGCCAATCAAGCTGAGTCTATAGAAGAGGCCAGAAGCTGATGGAATATCACAAGAAGTTCTTCGGAGCATTTCTGTCTACATTCTCTCTGATCATCATAACAAATAATGATTAGCAAAGAGTGGCAAGTCAAACCACTGCCACAAGCATCATCAGTGAAGATCAGCATCGACAAAGCCTGATGAAGACCAGGAGAGAGGGTCAGAATAAGCCAATACCATCCAGCATCGTTGTCTGTTGGGTTGTTTTTATATACTTTCCAAACATCATCTGTCCTCTCAAAGGTCCACTCTAGCAAAACATCGTATGCCATTTTTTCAGGCAGCTTCCAGAAAAACACCACCTGAGAGTTTTCAACAAAACACCCTCTCATAGAAAAGTTTCCAGAAAAACATCACATGACACAATTGCCTCTCCAAAGAAACCAGAATTTCAGGAGAATTCCAGGTTTGATAAACCTTGAAAGATCTGAGTCCTATATTTCAACATTTCCCTTCTTATCCTTCACCTCTGAAAGTTAAACAAGGACAATAGCTTTTACTGTTCTGGGAGTCACCTGGACTATTTTAAGCAACAATTAAAATGGAGCATTTCATACTTGGTACAGTTTTTTAGGTGGTTTTATAGCTCTCATATGGAGCAGTTAGCCCAGGTGTCATATTACATGCCACAACAAAGAGAGAGAGAGAGAGAGAGACAGAGACAGAGACAGAGACAGAGACAGAGACAGACAGAGACAGACAGAGACAGACAGAGACAGAGACAGAGACAAAGACAGAGACAGAAACAGAAACAAAGAGAGAGAGAGAGAGAGAGAGAGAGAGAGAGAGAGAGAAAGAGACAGAGAGACAGAGAGAGGCAGAAACAGTCAGATACAGACAGATAAATGTTCATTGGTGGCACTCATATATTAGTAGGAAGTAACAGTTGTCCAATTGGACTTAAAGTCCACTTACCAGAGAATATAATTCCTAGTGCTAGAAGCATAGCAAACTCCCTGGGACATGAGAGGGCATAGATCTTAGAGGAGAGATTACACTATTACTTTACTAGAATAATGGAATTACTGACTGTATTCTCAATGTTATCATATAACTTCATCACAGAAGCTTTACTTTGTAACAAATGGGCCTTACTGAAAACTACAATTGCATACATCCAAGGTTCAGTGGATACATCTTCAACATACCTTCTTTACCTAAGGCTCCAGGAACATCACTGAAGTAAAATCGGGCATATTATTCAAGGCAGAGAGCTGAGAAGTCTGATCTGAGGTTGAGATTCCTAGAAATGAAAGCTTAAACAAGAACTGAACAGTGAGGTTATCAATAAACATGCTATTCTGGAAAGAAGAAAACCTCAGAGTCCCACCTGTAGAAAAAGAATTATAGGCAACTCATGACTGCTGAGAGAGAGAGAGAGAGAGAGAGAGAGAGAGAGAGAGAGTAAGAGAGAGAGAGAGAGAGAATATTAACCTATCCTAGGTATAAGACCCTTGAAAGTCATCTAATGCAAAGTGTTTAGCCCTGAAATCATATATATACAAACAAAAAAGCATATGCACTGTGGTGTGTGTGTGTGTGTGTGTGTGTGTGTGTGTGTGTGTGTGTGTGTGTAATAAAAGAAAATGGACATTAATTTTGGAAGGAGACAGATGGCACAAATGGGAGGGTCTGAAGGGTGGAGACATGCGAATAATTAAAAAGAAGAAAGAGATGGGTGAATTATGTAATTATATTTTTAATTTAAAATGCATTAAATAAGAACATAACCAGGATAAGAAGGGAATGGTAATTAGTTTGATTTTGTTGTGCAATGTATGCACATTTTAGAGCAAAATATTGTACATACATATGTGTGTGTATATAATTAGAATTCTTATGAAAACTGTATTTCAAAAATAAAAGTAATGGTGATTTGTAAATGACTGCACTATAACTTATTGCAATTTATTTGAAGTTAAGATCTTGCAGCAAAGCAAAGGTAGGCATTTCAAACCAAACGATGATTCATAGCTTGATCATGTCTTAGTAGCTAAAAAATTTAAACTTGATTATTACATCAGCTTAGACCAGATTGTAAATTTGGCTTCACTTACACAAACACATAGACACACTTGTTGCTGTCTTTGGAGAAAGTCCATATTTACCAAATCCATGATTTTTTAACTAACAGTCATATAGTCAATCATGTACTAGAATTGCAGTGTTAATTTTACAGATTCTGACTAATTTCTTCTTTCTGAAAACCCTGGAAAAATGCTATTATTTTCCATATTTTATAAAGGAAGTAATGAAGCTTATGGATATTAACCCACATGTCAAAGTGTCATAACAAAAGAGTAGCAGAACCCAGAATCTTCAGAAAAGGTCATCCCTTCTAACTCCAGACTCACTAGAAACAGGCCAGTTTATTTTCTAGTGATAATTCCATTTTGAGGGAAAATGACTCCATTAGCAGATTATCAGCACAGCACGTGGGCATGCTATCCTTTGGTCTTAGATATGTTTGAATGAGGATGTGGTGGTACAGGATCTAGTGCTCTAGGGTGGAGATACATAGGTAATATAGTTTGAAAACTGGCCCTAGATGGAAAAACTGCGGTCAGAAAAATGAGATACCAAAATTTCCACCAATCAAAATACATGATTCTGATATTTTTTATGGACCATTAAAGAATAAACAGGCTTTCTCTCCCAGTGTTGACTAAAGTATATCAACTGTTGAGACTCTGCAGAATTGATGAAACAGAACACAAGTATGTTTTTAGTGGCCTTTTTGTCTAGTTTCAAAAGGGAAAAAATTAAGCCTCTTAGTGTTGCAAAATCTTTATTAATCCTTTTAAAAGAATTAAGCAATTTTAGATTGCTTTATTTCAAGTTGAATACTAACTTTAAAATACAATTTTTGATTCCTGTCTCTGAGAAAGAAATATATAAATAGAATTTATTATTCTGTTTTTCCTGGCAGTGTTGCTGGGTAGGCATTGTTGTGTACTAGATAATATATATGGAATGCATAAATGAAGAAAAATGACATACTATAAAGACAGGTAGGTTGAAGGTCTTTTTAGCATCAGGTTTTTATGACATACCCTGATATGATGAATAGTCTGTTATTTGCTCTGAACATTCTCTAAAAGAAGAACAGGCCTCACAGATGGTTGACCTTCTACATTGGAAATCAGTTCTTACATCATTATTGCCTTTGCTTTCTATTCTTGGTAAACTATTAGACAGTACAACTTCACTTCTCCATAAGCCATCTGCTTTTTCTTCACCAAACTATGGAAATAAAAATGTTTTTCTCTTATCTCTTGTGTGTGATTTGCTTCTTTTAATTTAAATCTCCAAGATCCAATGTGAATTTCATGTTCAAAGAGCTGGTGACATTCCACTGTTTGTTTTGCTTGAGTTATAAACTATAGAAATGATTAAGTCATTGCAGTCTTCCACATTCCCTTTTAATATTCAATGTTAAAGCCTGGGTAAAAGTCTGTAGTAAACATAGAATTAACATTAAAATGGAAACAAAGGCAATAAAGTGTCAGAGAAAAGTAAGACAACTGGAATGACAATCTGAACATGTGAGCAGACTAACAGTTATAATGATGAAATGGCATCTGGCTCTGTATGTAATTGTTAGATTTGAAAACAAAACTTTTCCTTTGGCTCTTGTAGTTTTTCAGATAAAAAGTTTTCCTGTTTTTAGTGAGACAATAGAAAACTATTTCCAAAATGATTTCCAAAAGCTAGCTGAATGATATCACCACAGAACACCTTAACATGAGAGCTCATCCACAGAAGCCTCACATCTGTAACTCTCAAAGCATTGGGAGTGGCATCTGCCTACAGACAAGGCATGTGGTGTCTGTTTTTGTGGGGACTCCATAATAAGTTTGCCAAAGAGAAAAAAATCCAAGTCATTTGAGTTACCAGTCTTCTCATAACTGGGGAATTAAAGTAGATCTTGAATGTGTTTTAGACTTTTAAAATGAGAGAAAAATGTGTAGCCCAGGCTGGCCTCAAACTTGTGATCCTCCTGCCTCTGACTCTGCCAGCAATTCTACTGGCCTGCACCAACAGAGGAAGACCAAGTGTAAATACTTCAATCCTAAATAGAAAGGCAAACAAAGTAATCACAGGAGGTAGAGGGAGGGAGGGATGTGGGAGGAAGAGAGGAGAGGGGAAAGCAGTGTCAGGATAATGTATGGGAAGGTATAGGAGAGAACTACAGAGGGTCAGGAAATTGAATAGAAATATGTACCAGTGGGGATGAGGAACTGGGGATTGCGACTAGAAAGTCCCAGACAGAGAAGCCTGCGGCTTCCAGAACCCAATGGGGATTACTTTAGTCAAAGTACCCAGAAAAGGGGAAATAGAACCTGTGAAGACCACTTCCAGTAAATAAGTATGACTCCCAGTGAAGGGATGCCCTATTGTAGGGGGATACTAGATCAGTGAGGCAGTAGTGGATAAAGGGGTTGAGAAGCACCCTCATAGAAGCAAAGGGGAAGGGGGATAGGGCATGTGTGTGATGAGGGGTTTGTGGAAGGATGTGGGAAATTGGACTATACACAGACAGGCTGGTCTCCAGTCGAGCTAAGGTCTGAACCCCGGTGGTGATAATTCACCTTCATGACATGGTAGGTATTCTCTCATGTTCCTGGAACTCTGGCTCCTGCCTAAGTTACCACCCCCATAAACAGCCCCCACAAGAAAAGCATGGTCAGTAGTCATGTAGGCAATGACCCAAGCTTCTGACCTTCAAGCTAAACTCTTTTCCAGTTACCTAGCAACAGTAAAGACCATAAAAAGGGCTATTCAGCCCCAACTCGCTCTCTTATGCTTTTACTTCTCACTCTCTTACTTGTCTTCCTCTTACCCCTCACTCTCTCGCCCTCTCTCCTCTATTTTTGTCTTCTCTCCTCTCTTCTCACTCTTTGTTTTCTCCTCTCTCTCTCTCTCTCTCTCTCTCTCTCTCTCTCTCTCTCTCTCTCTCTCCCTCCTACCTTCTCTCTTTCTCCCTCCCTTTCTATAATAAAACTCTAAAACCATAGAATGTCTCTGCTCATCAAGGCCCACTGCACTTGGAGGATGGGACAGGCTTTCTCCTAATAAGCCTTTCTAATCTCCCAATGGAAGGCCTTCCTGTGTTCCAGTCAAGATCTGCTGCACTCACTCTCGTAGGGGTTGGAAACCTTTATTCCCTTATCCCTCTACCCTACAACACTAGTGGCTTTAGCAAAGTAGCTCTGTGGTTCCCAGATAGGGCTGCCCCTTGGCCACCCCCTGAAGAGTGGGTCAGAGGCTTGAATTCCCACGCCTGACAGACCAAAGCATATATAAAACTCTGGTGGGGTGTGGGTCTTTCCCACCCCTTCTTCCCCAAGGGCCCCCTTTGTACTTCCCAACAACTGGTAGTAGAGGGATGGTTACACCTTCCATAGGAGACAGAACCAGCTGAAGAATACTTCACAGAGATGTACATAGGATCTCCAAGTGATCACTCAAGAGACAGTGAGTGATCCGAGTTCAAAAACTTGGCTTTTTACCTACTCTCTCTCTCTCTCCAAAGTGTCCTGGCCAGCTTCCTCCCCTCCCTCCTTTCTCTCTCTCTCTCTCTCTCTCTCTCTCTCTCTCTCTCTCTCTCTCTCTGGTTTTAGCTACAAGAAACTGGTTTCCCTAGTTCTGTAGTGCCCTCCCCCCCCCCCCCCCAGCTCTAGGCTTTGAATGACTCTGCCTGGAGAAGGTTGTAATAGCTCTGAGCTGTTTTCCTCTAGCCCATCCCCTTTGCTCTAGGCTTTGAGCTGTGTGTATGGCCCAGTTAGGCAGTGACTCATGCTGTGTGGGCAGGGAAAATGCATTCACTTTGGCCTGGCTGGACAGGCACTTTGGCTAAAAGCCTTTCACTTAACCCTTTACTCCCAGCTTTCCTAGAAAAACAAAACAAAACAAAACAAACAAAAACAAAAACAAAACAAACAAACAGGGGGAAGAGAAGAAAGTTTGCAGGGTACAAAGTACCCCTCACCCCCATCCAGACAATCCCAGGAAAGCTTCATTGAAGCTGTGCCATCCCACAGGAATACCTGAATCATGCTATTTAACCCAAAAATTTTCTTGCTTCTTTTTCTAAATGCTTTTTATTCTCTAGTATTCATGATATATGTCCAAAAATTCTTTCAACTTGTTTAAGATTTCCTTTCAGGTGCAAAAATATCCAATCCTTAATTAATCACCAGTTTTCTTTTACAGAAGAACAGTTAACTGCCTACCCCAGTTACACAATTAACATGATATTTTCTTCCTCAGCCATCCACAAGGGACTGTGATGTGCTCCTAAGTAAACCATTGCAGGCATAACCTTTGCTTTTCACCCTATGCAGATATCCTCTGCTGGTGTTCTGCTCCTGTTATTATTACTATACCGGTCTATCTCCACACAGGGCCTGCTGCCACAGATTCATCTGAGACAGCACCATCTCCATAGACCTACAGACAAAAGCTGCCTTCCTGATTGAAGACTCCCAAGACAAGTGCTGAACCACAGAAGACATACATGGGACCTTCCAGCTACAGATGGACTCTTTTGCTAAAGCCAAATTGCTGCTGAACTTTGGTGAGAGTTACATGATAGTGAGGAAAACATAATGTCTATCTCGATTAACTACCCACTGTTCAAAATGGCTGTTATTACCCTCAAATTATACTACCCATGGAACAACTGATTGATTGTACAACCTCTTGCCTTCCCAACCCTCACTCTTAGCCCTCCTCACTACTCTGGCTTTGTTCTGCTACTTCTCTAGGCTGTAAGTTTTCTTCTGATACTCCCATCCACACTAAATTTTTACAACTAATGACACTGTCACATCAGAGAGCCCCCCATTTTTCTTATAAAAACAGAGGGGGAGATGTGGGGAATTGGGCTATGCACAGACAGGCTGGCTCTAGTCGATCTGAGGTCTGAACCCCAGTGGTAATAATTCACCTTCACAGCACAGTAGGCATTCCCTCATGCTCCTGGAACTCTGGCTCCTGCCTAAGTTACCACCCCCACATACAGCCCCCACAAGAGAAGCATGGTCAGTAGTCACATAAGCAATGGCCCAAGCTTCTGACCTTCAGGCTAAACTCCTCCCCAGTTACCTAGCAACAGTAAAGACCATAAAAAGGGCTGATCAGCCCCACCTTGCTCTCTTATGCCCTTACTTCTCACTCTCTTACTTGTCTCCCTCTTACCCCTCACTCTCTCCCCCTCTCTCCTCTCTCTTTGCCTTCTCTCCTCTCTCCTCTTTCTTTGTTTTCTCCTCTCCTCTCTCCTCTCCCTCTCCCTCTTACTCTTTTTCTCTCTCTCTCTCTCTCTCTCTCTCTCTCTCTCTCTCTCTCTCTCTCTTCTACCTTCTCTCTTTCTCCCTGCCTTTCTACAATAAAGCTCTAAAACCATAGAATATCTCTGTTCATCAAGGCCTATTGTGCTTGGAGGATGGGACAGGCTTTTTCCTAATGAGACTTTCTAATCTCCCAATGGAAGGCCTTCTTGTGCTCCAGTCAAGTTCTGTTGCACTCACTCTCACAGGAGTTGGGAACCTCTATTCCCTTATCACTCTCTCCTAGAACCCTGGTGGCTTTAGCAAAGTAGCTCTGGAGTTCCCAGGTAGGGCTGCCCCTTGGTCACCCCCTGAAGAGTGGGTCAGAGGCTTGAATTCCCACCCAGGGCTTAGTGGAATGTGTATGGCATCTCTCCCACACCTGACAGACCAGAGAATGTGTAAAACTCTGGTGGGGTGTGGGTCTTCCCCCCACCTCTTCCCCAAGGGCCCCCTTTTTAGTTCCCAACAGGAGGAGAACAGGGAAGGCAGATACCATTTGAAATGTAAATGAATAATGATTAATAAAAAATGAAAGAAAAATAAAAACATGTTTCATTTCTACTTATTGAGTCACTTTGTGCTCAAACTCAGGAATTTAATGATTTCAGGGGCTTTTCAAAGAAGTTTTTGTTTTAAGACGCTCCATGTTGTTAGCTATCAGATAAACACTTTGCTTTTCCACTTAGCAGAAAAATTGGTGATGGTTTAACTCTTTCACTAGACTCATATTTCAGACCAAGTGATTTTTATTCACTTTCCCTCCCAACTCTAATGAAACCTAGTTGAGACCTAAAAACTGTTTTCAAAATTATACAGAGTTGTTGAGAACACATTTAACAAAGCTCAGAAGCAGGCAGCAGATCTCATTGCCTTCATTTCTACCCTTTAACCTATGGGTAGTAAGGAGGGACCTTAGGTCTTCAGGATGGCAGCAAATACTTTGCAATGAGCCATGCTGGCACCTTTCTTTCTTTTATTTGAAATGAATTCTGGGGGCTCTAGTTAGTTGATATTGTTTTTCCTATGGGGCTGCAATATCCTTCAGCTCCTTCATTCCTTCCCCTAACACAAAAATGATTAAAAACTTATTTATGTGTTTACATTTCAAATTATATCCCCCTTCCCTCAACTGAGGACAATACCAATCTACTAGAAGATGTGACAGATTTACACAATGGAGTACTACTTAGCTATTTAAAACAATGACTTCATTAAATTCACAGGCTAATGGATGGATCTAGAAAATATCATCCTGACTGAGGTAACTTAGTCAGAAAAGACCACACATGGTATGTACTCATTGATAAGTGGATATTAGGCAGAGAGCATGGAATATCCACGATACAACACACAAGAGGAAGAAAGATTAAAGGGTAGATGCTTCAGTCCTACTTAGAAGGGGGACAAAATAATCAAGGGAAATAGAGGGTGGGATCATGAGGGATGACATTAGCTAAAATAGACCCACAAATAACCTATAAAAGGGAGGGAGAACCTGTTGAGACCATATCCGGATGTTAGGCATCCCCCNCNCCCCCCCCCCCCGTGGAGGGATGGGGACATGCACCCATCTCCAAATTTTTAACTCAGAATTGCTCCTGTCTAAAAGAAATACAGGGACAAAGAGTGGATACCCCCACCCAGAGGTCCATCCCATAATCAGCCACCAAACTCAGACACTATTTCATATGCCAGCAAGATCTTGCTGAAAGGACACTGATATAGCTATCTCTGTGAGGCTATGCCAATGCCTGGCAAATATAGAAATGGATACCCATGGTCATCTATAGGATAGAATACAGAGACCCCAATGGAGTAGCTATAGAAATTACCCAAGGAACTGAAGGGGTCTGCAACCCTATAGGTAAAACAACAATATGAACAAATCAGTATCCCCAGAGCTCATGTCTCTAGCTGCATATATAACAGAAGATGGCCTAGTTAGCCATCGTTGGGAATAGATGTCCCTTGTTCTTGCAAACTTTATATGTCCCATACAGGGGAACGCCAGGGACAAGAAGTGCGAGTGAGTGGGCAGGGGAGCAGGGTCAGGGGAGTGTATAGGGGAGATTCGGGATACCATTTGAAATGTAAATGAAGAAAACATCTAATAAAATAAATTATTAAAAAAAAAAAAAAGAGTTGAACCGAGACTGAAGGAAAGACATCCAGATCTGGGAATCCATCCCACATGCAGACATCAAACCCAGACACTATTGCTGATGCCAAGAAGTGCAAGAAGTGATTGCTGACAGGAGCCTGATACAGCTGTCTCCTGAGAGGCTCTGCCAGATCCTGACTAGGACAATGTGGATACTTGCAGCCAACCATCGAACTGAGTACAGGGACCCCAATGGAGGAGTTAGGGGAAGAACTAAAGGAGCTTAAGGGACCTTATCTAGGAGGGGAGGCCTTTGGTCCTGTGAAGGCTTGATGCCCCAGTATAGAGGAATGCTATGGAGGTGAGGCCAAAGTGGGTAGGTGCGGCGGGGAGCATCCTCATAGAAGCAGGGTAAGGGGGAATGGGATAGGAGGTTTGCAGAGGGGAAACAGCAAAAGTGATAACATTTGAAATGTAAATAAACAAAATATCCTATTAAAATATCGATTTTTTTTCAGCAAAAGTAAAAGGTTCTCTCTCCCTTTTGTTGGGTATTTCTGATAAAATTATTACCCCATTTTTTACTTAGAAATATATATATTTAGCTTTAAGTTCTATTTTCTTAAATTGTGTGCCTTTGTACCTCATTTTTAATTCACTAGTCTCCTAAAGACATGTTACATTTTGCTCCTTATGAACATATGCAAGCGACATATGAATATATGTGCTGGTCATTAACTGGACTTGAGACTATCACTAATTTTTTTCTACTTTCCCTATTATTTGGCTTCTGTACCATTCACCCAATAGATGTTAAATATTCTTTGTGGCATCTGGGTAGATTTTCCCTCCACATTTTCTTTATTATTATTATTATTATTATTATTATTATTATTATTATTATCATTATTTACATTTCAAATGCTATCCTGAAAGTTCCTTTACCCCCCTGCCCCTGCTCCCCTACCCACCCAATCCCACTATTTGGCCGAGGTCTTCCCTTGTGCTGGG
>NC_034599.1:7034836-7036900 GCF_900095145.1 Mus pahari | reverse complement strand
ACTGGAGCAAAGATGGTTCTCCTTCTGGCTCAGGCCAGGAGACTGCTCCCGGGCAGACACCCTCCTTGGGCAGGAAAGGTGCCGGGTGCTGGATCAGGCCTGGGGACTGCTCCCGGGTAGACACCCCTCCTCGGGCAGGGAAGGTGCTGTGTGACTGGAACCAGACAGGGATCCTTCCCAGAAACTGTGATGCTTCTCCAGTCAGCCCTCTCCCCAGCAGTGCACTGGAGCAAAGATGGCTCACCTTCCAGCTCAGGCCGTGAGACTGCTCCCGGGCAAACACACCTCCTTGGGCAGGGAAGGCGTTGGTGCCAGATCACACCTGGAGACTCCTCCCGGGCAGACACCTCTCCTCAGGCGGGAAATGTGTGGGATGCTGGTTCAGGCCCGGAGACTGCTCCTGGGCAGACACCCCTCCTCCTTCCCTCCACATTTTCATATCTCTATCAAGTTAATTGATTATGTGTTAATGGGAGAATTTTTTCATGTGGGTATTTGTTATATGACATTGCCTGTCACTGAAATGTATAAATGTGTTCATCATGCACAAGATATCTATTACAAATTCAAGTGTAATAAACATGTAGAACATGATTCTTTCATTTATACAATGATCCTGGAAGCAAATTATACATGGAGGTAAGTGCTCCTTTTAAGTTGCATGTTTTCACCCTCACATACATTAAGATCTATCATAGAAATGCACAAGCTACATGGTGGGATCATTAGGTACTTGTATCCAGTCACATCATGAGTTAGCAATTAACTAAATTAACATATTGCATCAGAAAACATAAAATTTGTAATAAGAAAACTTAGACTTTTATATTGATATTTATATGTAATTATTTATCATTTTATATGTGGAATGTGACATAATGTAATTTATATAACTTAGAACACATAATTATGGAGAATAACAAACCTGTCATATCACATCCCTCATTCATTGATGTATTTTTTACATTATTTATTCCTCTTCATAACTTGTGAGGTAAGAACAGTTCTTAGTTTTATTTCTTTGTTCATGTAACTATTCATGTAGATAATGTAAGTTTAATAGTTTTGTCAAAGTTTTTGAGACCAAAATATATCAGAAATTCTAAATCTTTCATAGTTTGCAAATTATTTTTTCTGCATATCATTATAAATCCAATGTTATATAATACCCTAAGAACAAGTATATTGTAGAAAATTGTAATCATTCTGACTTTCTAAAAGACATGAAATGTGAATCATATTTTCAATATTACTGAATAAAATTTAAAAACAAATTTAATTCAGGCATAGTTTATCTACTTCCTGATATTTTACATTTGTAAAATTTTATTTTTATACATATGAGAAACTTGCCAGCATGTATTCATGTGAACCATGTATGTACATTCCCTGTGTAGGACAGAAGAATGTGGAAGATCCCTCGATATAGGAGTTGCTTGTATTTCTGAGCCACCACATCTGTGCTGGAAACCAAACTTGGGTTTTCTCAATCTCTGAAACATTTCTTCAGGTCTTTCTTTTGCACTTTCCAGTGTCAAGCTCCCCTAACTTAGCTATTTTGCCTTTTCTTTTAAATTTTTGAAGGAAATAGATGAATGTAAATGTATATAAAGTACATTAAATAAAGTATATTTTAATGATTTTGCAATTTTAATTATTCATCAAAAATTTTAAACAAGGCAGGATAGCAAACACTACAATATAGTGTTAAAACACATAAAATGCATCATTTAAAATATTATACAGGTAAATAACATTGAATATCAGAAGATAGTAACTTTAAGGCATATAAACAATCTTGACATGGATACATGTATGTAAATAAGTAGTATATATTAAACTAACACGTTGAAGGAACAGTGGAAAGATGTAGGCAAACTGCACATAATAAGAATCTCAGAAATAATGCAGGCAAGCAGGAGGAATTCCAGCTGGGCTCAAGAAAGAACACTTGAGGAGTCTCAGAGCTAGGGTTTTCCCTTCCTCCCTTCCTCCCTTCCTCCCTTCCTCCCTTCCTCCCTTCCTCCCTTCCTCCCTTCCTCCCTTCCTCCCTTCCTCCCTTCC
>NC_034599.1:7023813-7034710 GCF_900095145.1 Mus pahari | reverse complement strand
TTTAGAGACTCAAAAGTCTTTTTCCCTCTTTCCTTCCTCCCTTCCTCCCATCCTCCCTTCCTCCCTTCCTCCCTTCCTCCCTTCCTCCCTTCCTCCCTTCCTCCCTTCCTCCCTTCCCCTCTTCCTCCCTCTCTCCTTTCCTCCCTCCCTCCCTTCCTCCCTCCCTCCCTTCCTCCCTCTCTCCCTTCCTCCCTCTCTCCCTTCCTCCTTCTGCCTTTTTCCCATTCTCTCTTGACCCCTTCCTGCCTTGCTCTCTTCCTGCCTTCCTCCTTCTGCCTTTTTCTCATCCTCTCTTGATCCCTTCCTGCCTTCCTCTCTCCCTGCCTTCCTCTTTCTGCCTTTTTCCCATCCTCCCTTCTTTCCTTCCTTTCTTCCTTCCTATAACAGTTTTCTTTCCTCTTGACATTTTTCCTAAATTTTTGCACAGAAAAGTGAAAGGTAGATTGAAATAATTATGCAAATTATGCAAATGTGTGGGGTTTTGTGAAGTGGCTAAACTTTGTGGATACCCTCTTATAGAAACTAGACATTCATATTTTTTCCAGTAACACTACAAATAGAACCCACTGAAGCTTTTAAACCTCATATATGTCAGCACATGTTCTGTGAGTGTTCATAAAGCACAACAGAAAAATCGAAGACCTAAGAATGGTGTTCAGGCCTTTAATACATGAAAAGTTGTTCGAAACTCTGACAAAACTGTAGAAATAAAGTTAAATAAGCATAGTAGTGTTTAGCAATCCATAACAAATACACTCTAATGAAATGTTCATCCCTGTGTACAAGGACCACACCTAGAGATAGAGGCCCAAATCCAAAACAACACATGAAACCTCCTAGAGTGACAATCTAACGTATGTTTAAGCTCCCTCCATTCAACATCTATCGATCTATTATGATAAAACATTTCTAGAGCAAAGTGTTTTACATCAAATATTATTTTATTAAAAAGCATTTCTGTCAGTGTTGCAAATATTGATAGAACAAAGATGCATTAAAATCACTCTAGGCAATTGGAATAATGTTTTTTTTTATTTTTAGCTTGCTTTCATCCTCTATAATAAAAATGATAAATATGATGTAGATGAAACTACCATTGAAAAAATGAAAGATTATTGGATATTTGCAATATATGTATTTATTAGTATTGACAAAATGATAGTAATATGTCCAACTAACAAGATTTACCTTTCTACAGCATGATTCAATACACCCACTTTATGGATACTTGGGGGGAAAACAGAGCAATTAACAAATGGATAGAAAACAGAGCCCAATTATCAAATTTAAATAAGTAAAATAATACATTTCTATTAATATAATGTTTTAAACAATGGAATATCTAACAAGATAACTGAAATATATTTGAAAGTTATGCTTCCAGATACACTAGAAAGCAGCTATTATAAAAATGTTTGACTCAACAAGATGAGTCAGCAGGCTGGATTCCAAGACTGACAACCTAAGTATAGTGCTCAGGACCAACACAGTAGACTGAAAATACTGACAAGTCTGAGCTCCACACTGCACGGAGCCCTGTGTGTCTTCCCACACTAAATAAAAATAGAAATGTTTAAAAGTTTATGAAATATTTGTTATGAATAGTAAATGCAAAATTAGTTTTTTGAAAATAATTACTATTTAATTATAATATGTGCACAGAAATATATGTCAAATATTTACTAAAGGAGATAAATTTAATATTTACAAAAATTAGGTAAATATTTTCTTTTTACTTTTAACATAGCCAAATGTTTAAACACATAAGACAACTAGTCCTATTTAATGTTAAAAACAGAAAAAAAAAAAAAAAAAAAAAAACACTGATAAACTATGACTGAGAACGTTTTAAGTAATTCTTATGGTTTTATACAGTGATTGTATGGGAACATAAAAAGATGGCTTACATTCAGCAAACTCTATATGTACATTATAAATACTAAAAAAATATAACCTTAGAAAAATACACATATATTTTAATCATATAAAGACTTAAGAAATGAAAGGAAATCTGTGGTATTAAATAAAGCACACAGAAAAATGGAAACTATTTATAAATACAAGAATAAATGAAATCTAAAAGTAAGCTTGTGAATCATTTTAAATATATCTCAATAGTTTAAAAAAAACTAAATAAAGAAAAAGTAGTTGCAGAATTTGAACATAAAAGCAATTATATTTCACCCTGATGGATCAGACACCATAAAAAATATATATGACATTTGAGAATAAATGTAAAGGAGATTGTTTAAATATCTGGTTAAATTTTGCAGTTTAAATTATGAAAAATTACAATTATTTTACACAAATTTGTCAATAGTCTCAAAATTAGAACTGCTCAATGTACCAATTTTGTGCTGCTCATTGTGATGGCACTAATGTTCAACTTATTTAATATTTATTCAAACCTACTTAATTGTGAAGAATTGATCTGACATATAAAAAGGTGCCATTTGATGTTCTCTGAATAGAATTGTTATATATTATCTGCCAAAGCAGCTAATGACATTATACTATAAAATCTTATGTTACTCACTAAGAAATAACCATCTCCTGTTGATTAATGACATCAAAAGTTAACCTTATCACAGAGTCCTGTTAACTGCACATATCCACAAAAAAAGACACTTGACATATACTCTGAAATAAGTAAACATTCATCTCAAAAGAACAGACTCATCTTTTTCCTTATATCATATCAGTAATGCATTTGTATCTACAGTTTTATTTATAGACCTCTTGAAATGGGATGCAAAATTCATTTCAAAATATATGTTGACTGTATAAAAGTCAATGTATTTCAACTATTTTACTTTTATAACACTATAGGTAAATCATTCATTATCTTCCCTCATGAAATTTTTCCATTTAATGTATAGTTGAATTTATATAATAAATAAATATATAACTTATAGGTATATATTAACTAATATTTATTGTTAATATATAACATATATAGATTATATATAATATATACATCATAAAATTAGATTGAAAGTGAAAAACAGTCTCCTCCTTCAGTGTTTCAAAAGCTCATTAATGAAGAATTTTAGGACCAATGGGAATCTTTGCTTTATATATATTCATAATAAAGCCATTTTCCAACTGAAATATTAAATAATTCTATTTGATAAGTTATAGAACATTTGTATACTTTTTCTATCCTCTATAGATCTTTCCTGATGGATGTGGGATATGAAGATCTGAAAGACTGAGGCAACCTACTACATACACTGTACAACATTTTACTTCAGGTTCAGCAAACTTTTACACATGAATATTACTCTTGTATAAGTATTGATCAAAGAAAGTAATAAACTAGTGATTCAAAAAGGTTATGTAATTCAGAAAAACATGGTCAGAAAGACATGATCAGAGAAATATGTAAACAAATAGCAATTAGTACATACTAAATATTAAGAGAGCAACTGATACTTGAATGGTGTTTACAAGTGGATGGAGCTACTGCTGCTGATTCGTGTGAACTGAACTTCTGATATCCTAACAATCAAGATTGAAATCATGACAAAGAACTAGTTCAGACCAGGTCTACAACTTCCTTTGCCCTATTAATCTTTCCTTTCCACAGCCTGTGGTGGGTGGTGGGCTAGAAAGTAGGTTAAAGCACTTAAGGACACTTATTAAAGTACGTTTTGAAAAACCTACGCCTACAGAAAATATTCCTAAGTGATAAAATTACTCAATATTTTCTACTTAGAAGACAATCTAGGAGTCACATAAAGTTTTTTTACCTTGTAATTTTTTCACTATTATTAGTTCTTTGAAAATTTTATGAAATGGATTTTGATCATCTTAATACATGTTTCTAACTTTTCCCCCATCTATTCTGCTTCCCTATCTACCCAAATTTCTCTCTCTCTCTCTTTTTTTTTTTTTTTTTTTTAACTAACGGACTGGCTGGCCAGCCAACCTGTTTTTTTTCATCTCGACAGATTCTCTGACCTGGAACTCTGAAATCCCAACTCACTAAATTCGCATGGTGGGGCCCCTGCGATGCCAGCTCCCTGATTCCAAATTCCTATGGCTGGCTAGGGTGCCCCGCCACTGTACCTTTTCTCTGGAACCCAGTTTAGTCGCAGTGTGAAGGAAAACACCACACAATCTTAGTTTAGAATCAAAAGACAACATAATCTCTGGAAGTAGCAACCTGCATCCTAATTTGTAAACCATTCTAACCTAAATCCTCTGGTAGCAGATCCCAATGGATCTGGCACCTTAACCGGGGCCTCTGCAGCCTACAGTTTGGTATCCGCACTGTCTCCTGTCCACAAGTCAAGTTCCTCTCCTCTTCTGCCATCCCTTTCTCCAGCCGGGCAGTCTGCCTACTTGCCCAGTGATTGGTTCCGAAAAAATATTTATTCACTAGGGGAAGGTTTAAAAGAAGTCACCTGAGTATGTGATTCACTCCTTGTCTCAAGCTGCCCCTCCTGGAGAAGTGGAATTAGCATCAAAATACAAACAGCACCAAGGCTATAAACAACAAGGGTAGGCTTTGAATACATGCACCTATACCCATTCAGACCCAGTCTTGCTCTTGCTTACTGACTGTGAATCAGTTTAGGAATCCCTCCGCTACATTTCCAGTGTCATGCTTGTCTGCTTCCTGCCATGATGATCATGGACTAAACCTCTAAAACTGTAAACAAGCCCCCAAGTAAATGCTTTTATTTTTTAAATAAAAGTTGCTATGGTCCTGACATCTCTTTACAGCAATAAAATAATATTATATCTGTTTAGAAAAATGATAGTAGTTGGTTCATTTTTAGAGTCTATGATCATACTAAAAATAAACAAAGATTCTTTATCTGGTTAATGGATCCAGGTTTGGGTTTCATCATACTGAGTAGGCTTTTAATCTGATCAGAAAGTGACTGGGTTTTCCCCTGAAGTCCACGCCACGATTGTACCAATAAGTGTGTCTTACCAAGGACAGTTATTATATCTCACAGTGTAAACATCTGCTTAAAATTAATAATTATTTTCCTTCTTTGGTGGCATATATAACATTATCCAGCACTAAAAAAAAGCTAGCCGAAGTGATTAGGCTTCCGAATGAATGCAAATCAATTTGATTTCTGCATGTTGTATGATTCAAATATGTGGTATCTTCACTAATACAGTCTTATTATAAAGTATTGAAGGTCGAACAAAAGTATGGACATTCCTCTTTTTCCACATCCTCTCCAGCAAGTACTATCACTTGAGTTTTGATCTTAAACATTCTCATTGGTGTGAGGTAGAAACTGAGGGTCATTTTTACTTGCATGTTCCAAATGAATAAAGATGTTGAACACTTCTTTAAGTGCCTCTCAGCCATTTTAGCTGCCTCAGTTGAGAATTCTTTGTTTAGCTCTGCACTCCATTTTTATTTGGGTTATTGGGTTTTCTGGAGACTAATTTCTTGAGTCCTTGGTATATTTTGATTATTAGCCCTCTATCAAATATAGGGTAGGTGAATATCTTTTCCCAATCTGTAGGTTGCTGTTTTGTCTTATTGACTGTTTCCTTCCCTTACCGAAGCTTTTCAGTTTCTTTGTCAATTGCTGATCTTGGAGCCTGAGAAATTGGTGATATGTTCAGGATATTTTTCTCTTTGCTAATGTGTTCAAGGCTATTTCCTGCATTCTATTCTGTTAGGTTCAGTGTTTCTGCTTTTATATAGAGGTCCTCATTTCACTTGGACTCCTTCTTTCTTCAAGGTGATAAATAAGGATCAATTTGCATTCTTCTATATGCAGATCACCAGTTAGACCAGCACCATTTGTTGAAGATGTTTTCTTTTATCAACTGTATGGTTTTGACTTCCTTCTCCACGATCTAGTATCCTTAGCTGTGTTGCTTTATTTCTGTCTCTTCAATTCTATTTCATTGAGCAATCTTTCTATCTCTGTACCATACCATGGTGTATGTGTGTGGGGGAGGGGGGTGTTTATCACTAATGCTATGTAGTACAACATGAGGCCAGGGATGGTGATCCCCACAGAAGTTCTTTTATTGTTGAAAAATATTTTTGCTATCCAGGGTTTTTTGTTATTCCAAAGGAAGTTGAGAATTGCTCTTTTGATGTCTATGAAGAATTGAGTTGGAATTTTGATGGGGATTGCATTGAATCTGTAGATTACTATTGGTAAGATGGCCAATTTCTACTATGTTACTCTTGCCTGTCCATAAGCATGGGACATCTTTTCATTTTCTGAGATCTGTAGTTTCTTTCTGTGAGAAATTGAAATCCTTGTCATAAAGCTTTTTTACTTGCTTGGTTAATGTTACACCAAGATATTTTATATTATTTGTGACCATTGTGAAGGGTACTGTTTCCCCCAATTTCTTTCTCAGCCTGTTTTTACCCTTTGTATAGAAGAAGGCTATTGATTTGTTTGAATTAATTTTATATCCAGGAACTTTGCTGAAGTTGTTTATTACTGTAGAAGTTCTCTCATAGAATTCTTGGGGTCATTGATGTATACTATCACATCATTCAAAAATAGTGATACGTTTAATTCTTCCTTTCCATTTTGTGTCTCAGTGAACTTTTGTTTTCTAATGTTCTAGCTGGATCTTCAAGTACTATATGGAATAAATAGGGAAAAAGTAGACAGCCTTGTCTTGTCCCTGATTTTAGTAGGATTGCTTCAAGTTTATCTCCATTTAATTTGATGTTGGTTTTTGGTTTGTTATATATTGCTTTGATTATGTTTAGGTGTATGCATTGAATTCCTTATCTGTCCAAGATTTTTTAACATGAAGGAGTGTTCTGTTTTGTTAAATGCTTTTCTAGAATCTAATGAGATGATCAATGGGACTTTTTTTCATTGACTTGGTTTAAAAAGAGGATTGTGTTGATGGTTCCATATATTGAACCATTCCTGCATTTCTGGGATGAAGCCTACTTGATCATGTTGAATGATCATTTTGGTGTATTCTTGGATTCAGTTTGTGAGAATTTTATTTTGTATTTTTGCATCAATATTCATAAGGAAAATTGTTCTGAAGTTCTCTTTCTTTGTTGAGTCTCTGTGTGGTTTAAGTATCAGATTAAAGTGGTTTGGTAAAATGAATTGATAGTGTTCTTTCTGTTTCTATTTTGAGGAATAGTTTGAGGAGTATTGTTATTAGGACTTCTATGAAAATCTGGTAAAATTCTGTACTAAAAATATGTGTCACTGGGCTTTTTTGAGGATGGGAGACTTTTAATAACTGTTTTTTATTTATTTAGGGGTTTTGTGACTGTTTAGGTAGTTTGCCTAATCTTGATTTAACTTTGGTACGTTGTCTTTGTCTAGAAAATCATTCATTTCATCCCCCATTGCAGGTTGGATTGCAAGCTGGTACAACCGCTCTGGAAGTCAATGTGGTGGTTCCTCAGAAAACTTGAAATAGTTCTGCCTGAACACCCAACTATACCACTCCTGGGTGTGTACCAAAAATATTGTCCACCTTATAACAAGGAAACATGTGCTCCACTATGTTCAAAAGCAGCCTTATTTGTGACAACCAAAACCTGGAAACAACCCCAATGTCCATCAACTAAATACTATTCAGCTATTAAAAATGAGGACATCATCAATTTTTCAGGCAAATGGATGGAATTAGAAAATATTATCCTGGGTGTAGTTACTCATATTCAAAAGGACATACATGGTATATACTCACTAGTAAGTGGATATTAGCATAAAAGTTCAGAATACCTGTAATAACTCACAGTCCATATGAAGCTGAACAAGAAGGAAGACCCAAGCATGGATACTTCGATCCTACTTAGAAGACAGAACAAAATAATCATGAGAGGCAGAGTGAGGTAGGTACCAGGGTCAGAAAGGAAATGGGAGAAATTGGCAATCTCAGAAGTGGAGGGTAGACAGTAGTTAAGTCCAGAGGGCCAGGAGAATGATTAGAAATGTGCAGCAGTGTGGGGTCAGGGAAGGAACCTCTTGAAAGTCATAGATGCCAGGGATATGACAGGCTTTCAGGACCCAATGGGTATGACCTTATCCAAAATGCACTACAGTGGAGAGATGGAACCTAAAGAGAGCACCTCTGTTAGATAGACATGGCTCCCATTTGAGGCATGGGGCTACCCACCCATCTTCAAAATTATTGACCCAGAATTTTTCCTGTCTAAAAGAAATAGAAGCACAAAAATGAAGCAGAGACTAAAGGAAAAAGCCATCCAGAGATCAGCCCAACTTGTGGTCTGTCTCAAGCACAGGCACTAACCCCTGCCACTATTACTGATGCCATGTTGTACTTACAGACAGGAGGCTACCATGGCTATCCTCTGAGAGGCTCTATCAGCATTTGACTGAGACAGATGCAAATACTCACAACCAATCATTGGACTGAAGTCAGGGAACCATATGAAGAAGTTAGGGGAAGAAATAAAGGATCTGAAGGGGATTCCAAGCCCATAAGAAGAACAGCAGAATCATGTAACTGTGCTTCCCCAGAGCTCCCAGAGGCTAATCCACCAACCAAGAACATACAAGGGCTGGAGTATGCCTACCCCACACCCTACATATATAGCATAGAACTGCTTTTTCTGGCCTCAGTGGGAAAAAAATGCACTAAATACTGTAGAAAGTTGATGCCCCAGGGAAGGGGGATGCTGGTGTGGTAAGGTGGGAGTGAGTGGATGGGTGGTTGGGAGAGCACCCTTTCAGAAGCAAAGGGAATGGTGATGGGGTAAAGCACTCATGGTGTGTGTGGGGGATCAGGAAAGGAGGCAACATTTGGAATATAAATCAATAAATAAAATAATTAATAAAAATCATTGAAATTAGCCTTAATATTCTTAGTGCTATGGGCACTTATTAACAAACAACTCTCAAAAGTTATAACCCAATCCTAGCATCAGGGGTTTTAAGGAACATTGTTGCCTGGTCTTAGGATATCTTCATTTAATTGTGGTGTGTGTGTGTGTGTGTGTGTGTGTGTGTGTGTGTGTGTGTGTGTGTTAGGGTGTTAGGAAGTATGTTTTTATTTTACAAGGATAATAACTGTCAAAAGTCATATCAGACAAACTAATAACTAGCAAGTGAACTTCCTGAAGTGGTCTCCTTCAGATTATTATATAATCTGTGACACATTCACTCTTACTTGGCAAGGTTGTAAGAGAATTCATTTTAGGAAAGATTCCTGGTATTAATATGCTTTTCCTGTTATTATTAAACATATATAACAATCACTAGGTAATAGCCTACCCCTTTGAAGCAGATCTATGAAGATATACTGTCTGGTAGTGATGCTATATAGACAAATAGATGACTTCTTATATCTTAATGATGATCCTATAATAATTTCTAAAATTATATCAGTGATTATTAAGCTCTTTTATAGTGTTATTAGGTCCTTTTCTGATAGTCAAAACTGCAATGAGAACTCTACCAGTCTCCAAAGTGTCACCAGTTAATTGCTCTTTGATAGTAACCATACTTTCTCCTACTCAGAGCACATTCCAAGAGGTTGAAATAAACATAACCAAAGGTCGTATAAAGGGAACTGATGATTTATTATAGATGCTAGGATAGAAGATAAAATATCGACTGGGTTTATAAATACAAAACTTCACTAATAACTTAGTTATCATTTTAAACCTTCAGCGACCTATGGATCTAAAACAGGATCTGAACAATGGATGTTTAGCCAGGTAACTACTCCTAATAGATATGCATGTAAACATTCTCTGTTGTAAACTTCTATTTCAATTTATGTTTTGATTTTTTCTGTGATCTTGTGATGAACTTTGTAACATGTGATCATGTATTCTGAGATATGTATAATTATTGTGGACAAAGAGATAGACAAGAATTTTTCCCTTATTAGAATTTTTTGCTTTCCCTGCTTAGAGAAGTATTATTCCATTTCCCTGCTTAGAATATTTCTGCTTTTCCCCCTAGATAGATTTCATAGGAAACTTTTAAAAACATTTAGTAATAAATGTTGTAATCCCTTTTCTAAGTGTCCCAGTTTCTTTCTAAGACTTCTGACTAGCAGGCTGAAAGAGTTATGCAGTTCCTGCTCAGATAGTGCAATGGCTATTTACTTAATCCTTTTCTGTTTGAGGAAGAGGTACTAAGTACCAGAAACTGCAGTTTCTGACCTCAGAATGTCACAGAAGGCAGGTCAGCAACAGTAGCATAGTAACTTAGACTTAGATAAGTGAACGCTTTATTATTATACAGCAACACTAAATATCTTGTAAGACGAAGTGCCCTCAACTGGTGCTCCTCCCCATGCTCTACCTCAAGAAGAACCAACAGGAAACCCTATTAAAAATGGGGTACAGATCTAAACAAAGAATTCTCAACTAGGAATACCGAACAGCTGAGAAACACTTAAAGAAATGTTCAATATCCTCAGTCATCAGGGGAATGCAAATCAAAACAACCCTGGGATTTCACCTCACACCAGTCAGAATGGCTAAGATGAAAAACTCAGGTGACAGAAGATGCTGGCAAGGATGTGGAGGAAGCAGAACAATCCTCCGTTGCTGGTGGAATTGCAAGCTGGTACAACTTCTCTGGGAATCAGTTTTGTGGTTCCTCAGAAAATTGGACATAGTGCTACAGGAGGATCCAGCAATACCACTCCTGGGCATATATGCAGAAGATGCTCTGCTACATCCTTTCCAGTAGTGACAGGCGCCAACAGGCCCCAAAAACCTGGGCGCTGTCCTGAGGCAAAAGTTCAAGGAAACCCAGTCTCCTGGAATGGTGGCATTCTCCATGTTCTTCCCCGGAACTGCTACATTCTTTCCAGTAGTGGCAGGCGCCAACAGGCCCCAAAAACCTGGGCGCTGTCCTGAGGCAAAAGTTCAAGGAAACTCAGTCTCCTGGATTGGTGGCATTTTGTATACGAATGTTCCAATGTCCGTCCT
>NC_034599.1:7020660-7023543 GCF_900095145.1 Mus pahari | reverse complement strand
CCAGTTGTGAATATTTTTTGTTATCCCAGTTGTTTCCTGCTAGCCCTTCCAGGTTTGCATTCCTCTGTTTTTGTGTACTTCCCTGTTTTCTTCTGTATAAATAGTCTAATGCTCAATTTGACAATTTGCATTCAAATACCACACTCTCTTGTGTCCGTGTCTGTTTGTCACCCCTCATTCGCAGAATCCTCGCTCACCTGCAACCAGAGACCCGTTCCCCGCAGATCAGGGACCCCAGGAAAGTCCGTCTGCAGCAATGCTCCAAAATGTCATAAGGATACATGCTCCACTATGTTCCTAGCAGCCTTATTTATAGTAGCCAGAAGCTGAAAAGCACCCGATGTCCCTGAACAGAGGAATGGATACAGAAAATGTGGTACATTTACACAATGGAGTACTACTCAGCTATTAAAAACAATGAATTTATGAAATTTTTAGACAAATTGATGGAGCTATAAAATATCATCCTGACTGAGGTAACCCAATCAGAAAAGAACACACATGACATTTACTCACTGATAAGTGGATATTAGCTCAGAAGCTCAGAATACCCAACATTTGCAAAACACTTGAAACTCAAGAAGAAGGAAGACCAAAGTATGGATTCTTTGATCCTTCTTAGAAGGGGAACAAAATAACCATGGAAGGAGTTACAGAGACAAAGTGTGAAGCAGAGACTGAAGGAATGATCATACAGAGACTGCCCCACCTGGGGACCCATCCCATAAACAATCGCTAAAACCATACTCTTTTGTGGATGCCAACAAGAGGTTGGTGACAGGAGCCTGATATTGCTGTCTTCTGAGAGGCTCTGCCAGACCCTGACAAATACAGCAGTGTATGCTCACAGCCATCCATTGGATGGAGGTCCAACTAAAATCCAATCATCTGAAAATTCTCAATTTAGGCTCTTTTTTAAAAATTTCTAGTTGGTGCATGTGTGTGGTGAGTGGGAGTTATACCCATCTGTGACAGTATCTATGGATGACAGGATGTCAGATTTCCTGAAACTTGAATTGCAGGTAATTTTGAAAAGCCTTATTTGTACATTGAGAACAGAAGTAAGGGCCTCTGTCACCACTTAAGCCGTTTCTCCAATATCTAATTTTGTTTCTTAACAACTGAATATTTCTTTGTATAAATGTGCATTTTATCATTCATTCATCAATTGATGGACATGGAGGTTATCTCTGTTTACTGCCTGTTGTTAATGGAGTATTAATAATCTGTGTAGAGTGTTCTCTAAAATCTGGAGCCACATTATTCTTCTATTCCCAACAATACTATGTGCTAATAGAGTGATACCTGCTAATCAGCATTATCTTTCTCCCGTGAAGGAAGTATCCACACTGTTCAAACAGTGTCAAGTGCATCTACACTCATCCCTGTATTCTAATAGTGAATTCTAAGACTCTCAAGTGGCACCTGTAGTTCCAGACTCTACTTGGTAATTTATTCATTCATTCTATGAATAATCACAACAGCAAGAACAAGAACATGCAGAAATTAAGTCTTTCTCCCTAATCTCTAAAAACATTGTTCACAGAATAACTGCAGATCTTTGAACTAGGTGTTTCTTCCTACCTTATCTGGGCTGTAAATGTTAAAACAGTACTGAATTCCAAAGAGAATCTCACAGTATTCAGACTACAGAATAGAAATGTATAGGAATTGTCCCACTCTATGAATATCCTGTACATATTTAGCTTTTTTAAAAAATACAAATGATCCTTGCAATTTTTAGATAATTCAATTTTCCTTTCTATAGTTTCTTTAAAGAAGATATCAATATAGCTTTTGATATTTAACATGTGACCTGGCCAATTCACCTTTTTTTTCTTTCTCAATCATCCTCAATAGAACAAGATTACAGAAGTTCCATATTTGGTAGTAAATATAGAGATAAGCATGCTGTCTTTTTTCTGGGGACCACAGGTGTATTGATCAATTTTGTGCTGTGTGCAGCACACTGATTCACTACAGTGATGAAATGAAAATGGAAACATGGTATATAGAAGTTGCAAAATTCTCCATGTAGTCATCTAGTGCATGTGTGATAGGCAGTAAATATACAAAAAATGTAGAACAAATATTCCCTGTGGTACATAAGAACTGACATTTTTGAAATGACTGTCATTTGCAAAAGCTATTTTTAGTGTAGAGATTGAACAACTGACTCTTGAAACATAGACTGATCACTGACACTAGCATGTCCAATTCTGACTAAGTAAACCCAGTGCTCCATGCCATCAAAAAAGAATGTTATTTTAATAAGGACATACCAAAACTAGAAGTTCTACATCCTCTCAGCGGGGATATAATTAAATCAGACAATTTGGATAAGTCTAAGAAGGTTCTTTCCCTCCCAACACATTAGTCATGTGATTTACCTGATGGTTTGGTGTCAAAACCAAAAATAGATAGTGAAGATGGGTAGCATACATGTAGTAGAATATTATTATTCAGCCATTCAAGCAGTAGAATGTCTTCAACAAAAATGAATAGTGCTGGAGGGGTTTGTATACAACGAAATGAATCAAATGAAGAAATATGAATGTTGTATGGCCTTTTGTGAAGGCTGAAGAAGGTATATCAGAAATGGTGGTAAAGGTGGCAGTAGAAAAGGTAAAGAGCCCTATGTTATCTTATGATGTGTCCTTCTGACTTTGGAGTCTTTCATGTTTTATGTGTTCTTGCCCTCATTCCTACCAGTAGGTTTTTGATGTCCTACAAAACACCTAAACCACCGGGTGGTGGTGGCGCACGCCTTTAATCCCAGCACTTGGGAGGCAGAGGTAGGCGGATTTCTGAGTTCGAGGCCAGCCTGGTCTACAAAGTGAGTTCCAGGACAGCCAGGGCTGTACAGAGAAACACTGTCTCAAA
>NC_034599.1:7008263-7020649 GCF_900095145.1 Mus pahari | reverse complement strand
AAAAACAAAAAAAAACACCTAAACCTTTCCAGGAAATCTGACACTCCCTTTTGTATTGTCATTCACCCCTAGTTAATATGTCCCACAAACAGTTCAAGGAGATGTCAGAGAAGATGCTGGGTCACATGAATATGTGCATGTATTTCGTTTTATTTGGTTTGTTGTCATATAAGATTTTTGTCACAGAAGATGAAAAAATACAGTGGACTGTGAATGGAATCTTGTGAAAGTAAAATCTGTAACAACTTCTTCAGTCCCCAATCTGCAGACCTGTGGCTTGCAATTGCATGAACAAGGATCTTCACGCAGTATCTAAGCATTTTACTTTTTGCAGTCAGTGTCAGGCCTGATGAGCAGTTGTTGAAAAGGAACCTGGAAATCTGCTGCTCTAATCCTCTAGTTTGAACCTCCATTTTGGCCTTTTCTGTCTTACAAGCCTTCACTACTGTCAATAAGTTTAAAGTCTTTCACCTTTAAAGATAATCATTCTAAGCATCTTATTATCTCCCATAGAAACAAAATCACCATAGCAACAGACATTTGATCCCCCTTTCCTTATCATTAATATTTTTCCCATTCTGATTGGTTGTTCTAACACAATATCACAAGAAATTATTATTCAGGAATTCTGGTATGACACCCCACATTGAGCTCCTTTCTTGTAATTTGTATTCATATTGCCAGGTGTCCAATGTATAATCCAGCTGCAAATTTCCAATGCATCTGTACTTTCGTAGGCTACACTTTGAATCTCTATTACATGCTGTACTGTTAAGGAAAAACAAAGCCTAGAAGGCTAGTATGCAGAGAAGTGTATTAACGACTACGTATAAGACCAATAGAAGTGGAGATAAGGACTGTATATTTCACAGAGGTTGATAAGTCTATGACTGTCTCCATGTTATCACAATTGGTCAACACTTTATATAGATGCATTAACTCAAGTGGCCTGCAGTCTTCTGCAGGAGGGAAGAATACTGCCTAAAATTTAGCTCTTCAGTCCTTTCAGCTACAAACAAGCCTCTAGCATAGTGGGCTGTTATTGTACAAATCCCGCATCTTACTTCTTGAGATGGGGATGTATAAACCCTGTAGACTGAAGCTAAAACAATCATTTATGCTTGTTTGTATGATCTTTAGATTAGTGCTCAGAAGGTAAAAAAAGACCATTTCATTGACAGAAAATATAAATGAGGTTAATCACACACACACACACACACACACACACACACACACCACCACCACCACCACCACCAACAACAACAACAACAACAACAACAACAACTAGAACTGTGAGCACACAGTATATGGATGTCAAAACTTATGAGATTTTGCGTAGAATTACCTGTTTCCAGGCCTCCTGAAATACATGAGTGAAAAATCTCAGGAGATATATAGTAGTAAAGATAAGAAAATTAAGTATTTGTATCCCTTGACTAAAAAGATGGTTCAGCATTTAAAGGCATTGGCTGCTTTTCCAGAGGTCCTGGGTCCAATTCCCAGAATCCTCATGGTGGCTTATAACTGCCTACAATGGTAGTCCCATGGAATTAGATTCAGATTCCCTCTTCTGGTGTATACTTGCAGACAAAGAGCCCATACACATAAAAACATAATTTTAAGAAGTAGTCAATCTTTAATACCTTAGATGCCAAATAATGAAGGTTTAGGTCATACAGATAGGCAAAATTATTTTTTTTCTGGCTGCTTCTTGTTCTGTGAATTTATAGAAATCTAGATGAGGTAGTAAACAAAAAATAATTGCTGCTGATATCAGGAGCAGTGCTGGCTCTCTAGCACGCTCATGTAATACCTATTAAGACCTTTGCAGAGATGCCATTGCCTGTTTCATTATGTCCCCTTCCTGCCATCCACAGGACTGTACAGACTGACAGACTACTGCTAAAATACTCACTGTGTACAAACCTGCTCTCCATCTCACTTCAGGCATTTTGACTTCTTTCTTTCCTTAGAGACCTGAACCCACTGTGGCTTAACATCATCTAGTGTCTCCTGTGAGCTCTGCATCTCTGCTTCGTGTCTGAGGGCTTCTCAGAAAACACAGACACTGGTAAAAAAAAAATTCAAATTATAAAATTTTCAGTAGTACTGATATCCCAGTTGCCAAAATTCAACCAGAAATAGCTGATAACAGATAAGCAGTCCTTCACATGACTTAACCAGGTAATTCTGTGTGATGTTTATATATTCACTTGGTCCCTAAAGAACAGAACTTGATTTTTATAATGCCTTTTGAAATCAAGGACTACATTATAAGTTTTAAAGTGGAACTATGAGTGAGCTTGTTTAACTCCATCTGATAGCCATGCTTATGAGTCCATGAAGACTAACTAGGTATACTGCTTTGCCAGGCAGACCTTTGAAATTTCTGCTGCTTAAATGGACGACTTATTTTCTTTCTTACTATGGTTAACATTGCATTTGATTTTGGGGCCCCATTTTGGCCCTGGTTTTGGCCTTGAGGACAAACCTGAGCCTGCCTCCAATTTTGAGACCTGTCTCAGTCACTTCTGTATCAGGATGACTTAGCAAGACCTGTTTGGCCCTGCCTCTGCCCTGCTGTTGCTGATGTAGATAGAGATTTGCCATTGGCCCTGTCAGTAACTCCTTACCCTCTGTAACCGGTCTCTACCTTCTACATCATCTTATCCCACCATAAATCACCCTCCCTATGTTCCAAACTTATATACCTGAGAGGCTGATGCCACAGAGTTGAGTTCCAGCTTCAACAAGACTCTCGGCTCGGTGTGCTTCTTGTTTTGGGGGGCCATCAACACTCACAATTCTGCTCAGCCCAGGAGAGACCCTGAAAGGACCAGGACCTCTCTCCTCTTGCCTGGACCTTCCAGCAGTAGCAGGCATTTGATGAAGTACTTCCATGGCCTTCCTTTGCTATTCTACACCTTCTTCATCACTCTGTTGTGATCTGGATGACTTCTTGGAAAGCTCAGCTCTCTCAAGGCAAAAGGCTCCAAGCTTCTACTCTTTATGCTTATTTATTGCTCTGTATCCCCTTTATCTCTGCATCATTAAGAACACTCATTGAGTTCAAAGGCACCTTTCCTACATGAATGAAGGAAAGCAGAAAGCATGATGAAGGGGAAATCAAGTGCCTACCAGGCTATCCCAGTTTTCCTGTTTTTCTGGTAATACCACTGGATATTATTTTATCTTGTGAACAGAACAGATCAAAACAGAACAGCCTCGAAAGCAACTAAAACATTCTTTGAAAATTTAACTCTGTAAATAATTAAAAATTCACTCTCTTAAGGAATCATTAATTTAATTAGAAACGGAAATTGTACTTATTTAGTGACAACGTTTATATCTGTAAACATTCTGAGCAAGACACACTATCTAATAAAAATTTAAAAGCAGTGGATAGAATTGCAAATTTTTCTGCTTTCTATATAATGCTAATATTTGTAAACAATATTGCATTTTATCCTATAATATAAACTAAAAAGAATCCGTAGTTTTTCTGTTTTATTGTGATTATTATTAATTATTTTATTCATTTACATTTCAAATGATATCCATCTTTCCAGTTTCCCCTCCACATCCCCCATTCCATTCCCCTCCCCATCCCCTTTGCATCTATAAGGGTGCTCCTCCAACCACTCACCCACTCCTAAGTCACTGATCTCCAATCCCCCTATGCTGGGGCATTAAGCCTCCCTGTGGAGCCTATCCTCCCACTGAAGCCAGATAAGGCCATCTTCTGCTACTTATGTATCTGGAGCCAAGGCTCCCTCTATGTATCCTCTTTGGTAGGTGGTTTAGTCTCAGGGACTAAAATTTTCTGTTTTTATTCTTTAGATTAAATGCTATTTTTCACAATGTCTTCTTCATGTGTCATTCCTACGATAAACAGCAATGGGTAGCTTCGTGTTACAGATGTCCTAAAGGACAAGGTGATTCATAAAACCAAAACATATCTGAAACTCCTTAAATCTATAACATTCCAACTTTATAATAATATTCTATCCCATCTTATATCTATTATGGAGTGTTGTATGACAAGCATGATATGAACATTATACTCTTGGACTCCTGGAAAATATGACTACTCAAAGGAGACGATCTAAGATGACATGTGATAATGGTCCCATATGAATATGGGAAGAGGCTCAGGAGGCCCCATGAATATGTACTCACAGTGAACTATTGTTGGGGAAAAATGTATTTGTGGTGGAGCAGCTGCTGATAACTTGCCCATGCTCCTGTGAGTAACATTACAGAAACTATTGTTCACTACTCTAGAGTTGAATGCAATACTTCCTTTGGCCCTTGGTCTATCTCTTCATTAATGGCCCCTATCTGTGCTGAATATGTAGTTCATTTCCCCAGGAAAAATGTCACAGAATAACAACTCACAAATCTCTATTGTCTAAGTTATATATTCTATGTAGAGGTTTTTCTGGGTTATGCATGTCTGAATAGTTTAGTTTATATAGTAAGTTTAGTTTAAGTGTAAATTTGTCCGTTCGGAACTCTCATAGTTCTGACACATGATATAGATATTTGATTCCTGCTCATTTTCTAGAAGTAAATATTTATTTCTATCTTTCTATGGGAATAATCAAGTAAATAAAAATAAGTACAATCATAAACACATAAATATTTAAAAATTATATTTTAAATCCCTACGCCCTGGCATGAAAGAATGTTACTCAATGAGGTGGATATATTTGTAAGAAGAGACAAGTACAGAGATAAACAGAGAGAGTGACAGAGACAGAAAACATTAGAAAAGGTGTAATATAAATATCACAGAATTTGTATATATTAATATATTATTTATTTATTTATTGATACATTTATTTTATTTTATATTTTACTTTTTTCCAATTTTTTATTAGGTATTTACTTCATTTGCATTTCAAATGCTATCCTGAAAGTCCCCTATACAATCCCCCCACACACACTCCCCTACCTATCCACTCCTACTTTTTGGCTCTGGTGTTCCCCTGTACTGGGTCATATAAAGTTTGCAAGACCAAGGGGTCTCTCTTCCCAATGATGGCTGATTAGGGCATCTTCTGCTACATATGCAGCTAGAGACACGAGCTCTGGGGGTACTGGTTAGTTCATATTGTTGTTCCACCTATAGGGTTGCAGACCCCTTCAGCTCCTTGGGTACTTTCTCTAGCTCCTCCATTGGGGGCCCTGTGTTCTATCCAATAGCTGACTGTGAGTATCCACTTCTGTGTTTGCCAGGCACTGGCATAGCCTCACAAGAGGCCGCTATATCAGGGTCCTTTCAGCAAAATCTTGCTGGTGTATGCAATAGTGTCTGCGTTTGGTGGCTGATTATGAGATCTACCACTGGGTGGAGCAGTTTCTGGATGGTGCATCCTTTTGTCTCAGATCCAAACTTTGAATCTGTAACTCCTTCCATGGGTGTTTTGTTCCCAATTTTAAGAAGGGGTGAAGTGTCCAAGAATACCCAAGATACAATTTGCAAAATACACTTATTTTATTAATTTAGGTAAATAATTTCTAACATGTCATTATGCATCTGAAAAAGTATTTTTCTTAATGTATTCATATGACTGTTTTGCTTTCATGTATGTAAATGTGCCAAAAGTGATTGACATGGATGCCAGCAGTATGTGACAATCATGTGACACCATCAGAGAACTGGGAACAGAAACTGGGATCTCTTCTGAGACTAAGTCCTTTTTACAGCTGAGGCATCTCTCCAGCCCCAATATTAGTTTCTGTAGCTATGTTTGGGAAGTTTGTATTTGTGTTCTTCTTTTGTTTGTTTGGTTGGTTGATTGGTTTTGAAAACATTTTTATTGTACATTTTCTTTATTTACATTTCGAATGTCATTTCCTTTCCAGGTCTCCCATTCAGTAACCCCCTATCCCATCCTACCTCTTCCTGCCTCTTTGAAGGAGCTCTACCACCCATCCACCTACCTCCAGCTTCCAGCCTTGGCATTCCCCTACACTGGGGCATCAAACTCACCAGGCAAAAGGGCCACTCCTCCCACTGATGTCCAACAAGGCCATCCTCTGCCAAATATGTGATCAGAACCACTGGCCTCTCTATGTGTACTTGATTATGGTGAATAATTGTTTTGATGTGTTGTTGGATGATGTTTGTGAGAATTTTATTATTCATAAGGGAAATTGGTCTGAAGTTCTCTTTCTTTGTTGAGTCTTTGTGTGGTTTTGGTATTAGTGTAGCTGTGGCTTCATAGTTCCTTCTTTTTCTATTTTGTAGAATCATTTGAAGATTATTGGTATTAGGTTTTCATGGAAGGTCTGATAGAATTATCCACTAAACCCATGTGGTTCTGGCCTTTTTTGGTTGGAAGACGTTTTATGACTGCTTCTATTTCTTTAGGGGTTAGGTGACAGTTTAGATGGTTTATCGGATTTAACTTTGGTATTTGGTATCTATCTAGAAAATCAACCAATTCCTCCAGATTTTCTTTCTTATTGAACATGGGCTTTTGTATTAGGATCTAATGATTTTTTAAATTTCCTCAGTTTCTGTAATTATATTTCCCCTTTCATTTCTGATTTTCTTAATTTAGATAATGACTGTGCCCTCTGGTTAGTCTGGCTAATGGTTTCTCTCTCTTGTTGATTTTCTCAAAGAACCAGCTCCTGGTTTTGTTGATTCTTTGTACAGTTCTTTTTGGTTTTGCTGTCTACGCCTCTTGGGTGTATTTGCTTCTTTTTGTTCTAGAGATTTTATGTGTAGTATTAAGCTGCTAGTGAATGCTGTCTTCAGTTCCTTTTTGGTGGTACTCATAACTATGGGTTTTCCTCTTAGCACTGCTTTCATTGTGTCCCATAACTTTGGGTATGTTGTGCTTTCATTTTCATAAAATTCTAAAAAGTCTTTGATTTCTTATGTTATTTCTTCCATAACCAAGTTATCATTGAATAGAGTGTTGTTCAGCCTCCATATGTATGTGGGCTTTCTGTTGTTTTTGTTATTATTGCAGACCAGCCTTAGTCCGTGGTGATCTGATAGGATGCATGGGATTATTTCATTCACTTTGTAGTAGTTGAGGCCTGTTTTGTGACCAATTATATGGTCAATTTTGGAGAAAATTTCAGGAGGTGTAGAGAAGAATGTATATTCTTTTGTTTTAGGATGAAATGCTCTGTCTGTCTGTCTGCATGTTTTAAATCCATTTGATCCATGATTTCTGTTAGTTTCACTCTGTCTCTGTTTAGTTTGTGTTTCCATTGATAAGAGTGGGTTGTTGAAGTTCCTCACAATTATTGTGTGAGGTGTAATGTGTGCTTTTAGCTTTAGTAAATTTTCTTTTATGAATGTGGGTGCCCTTGCATTTGGAACATGGATGTTCAGAATTGAGAGTTCTTCTTGGTAGATTTTTCCTCTGATGAATATGAAGTATTCTTTCTTATACTTTTTGATAAAATTTGGTTGAAATTGGATTTTATTCAGTATTCAAATGGCTACTCCAGCTTGGTTCCTGGGGCCATTCTCTTGGAAATTTGTTTTCTAGCCCTTTACTCTGAGGTAGTGTCTGTCTTTGGCACTGAGGTTCCTGTATGCAGCAAAATGCTGAGTCCTGTTTACATATCGATTCTCTTAGTCTCAGTCTTTTTATTGGGGAATTGAATGTATCGAGGTTAAGAGATATTAAAATAGTGATTGTTTCTCTCTGTTAGTTTTGCTAATATCTGTATGCTTGTGTGGCTCTCTTACTTTGGATTTGTTGAAAGAAGATTACTTTCTTGCTTTTTCTAGGGTATAGGTTCCTACCTCGTGTTGGTATTTTACATCTATTATTCCTTATAGGCCTGGATTTGTTGAAAGATATTGAGTACATTTTGTTTTGTCATAGAATATCTTGTTTTCTCCATCTATAGTAATTGAGAATTTTGCTTGGTATAGTAACTTAGGCTGGCATTTTTTTTTTTTTATCTTAGGGTCTGTATGACATCTGCCCAGGATTTTCTTGCTTTCATAGTCTCTGGTGAGAAGTTTGGTGTAATTCTTGATAGGTCTGCTTTTACATGTTTGGTCTTCTCATTGTGTCCTGAATTTCCTGAATGTTTTCAGTTTGTACCTTTTGCATTTTTCATTTTCTTTGACTGTTGTGTCAATGTTTTCTATGGTGTCTTCTGCATAGAATAGATTCTCTCTTCTATTTCTTGTATTCTGTTAGTGATACTTGTATCTATGTCTCCTGATGTTTTTCCTAGGTTTTCTTTCTCCAGGGTTGTCACTCTTTGTGATTTCTTTATTGTTTCTATTTTCATTTTTAGATCCTGGATGGTTTTGTTCAATTCCTTCACCTGCTTAATTGTGTTTCATGTAATTCTTTAAGGTATTTTTGTATTTTCTCTTTAAAGGCTTCTTACTGCTTACCCGTGTTCTTCTGTATTTATTTAAGGAAGTTATTTATGTCCTTCTTAAAGTCCTCTGTAATCATCATGAAATAATGATTTTAAATCAGAGTCTTGCTTTTCCTGTGTGTTGGGGTATCCCGGTAGGAGAACTGGCTTCTTATGATGCCAAGTAACCTTGTTTTCTGTTGCTTATGTTCTTGTCCTTGTCTCTCACCATCTGGTTATTTCTGGTGTTAGCTGGTCTTGCTGTCTTTTACTATGGCTTTTCCCTCTTGCAAGCCTGTGTGCCATTACTCTTGGGGACCAGTTATCTCTGGAAGGAATTTGAGTATAGAGAACTGTGCCAGAGGATTAGCTCCTAGTGCAGATGGAAACTGGAAGAATCCTGTCACAGGCTGCTCCTTGATTCCTGTATCCTGAGGGCTCCATGTGAGTTTCTCTGAGCAGGAGTGGTCATGTTTGTGTTCTTAAGTACTACCCAATGAAGGTAAAGTCAGCTAAATACTATTTGAATTATCTTCCAAGACTGTTGGTGGACTGTGTCTATTTGATGCTTATATATAAAAACTTGTTAAGGCTAAGATAGTTGTAATGTTTCTAAAAGAAGTTGCCAGTTAACTGGGTATTGACAGATTAAAATCAGTCTGATCCTATCTTAACTGGTGCTTGTACATCCACTATTTTAGTCACTCACTTCAGATAATGAAGGCTTTTATTTTTCCTGTTTTGTAGTTATTGTATTTTAGTGCTTAAATCATTACTTGAATGTAGGATGAATTTAAAAAATATAGCATAAGTAAATAAACAATAATTTATAAAATATATAGTATATTGGTATAAGGCCTTCAGTAACCTGATGACATAATGATATTCTATAATAGGTGCCAGATTCTTATATAAGTGAAAAACTCTTAGAGAGGATGTGGAAACAACCTAAAAGAATTTATTATAGAATATGATAAATTTTATTTAGAAAACAAGTAACTTGTTTAATATTGATAAATAACAAAGTAGTATCTACTTAATGGGATAGATAGAGGGCATTCTGGAAATTTTCTGGACTGACATTCAGATACTGGGTATAAGCATCCTTAGGAAGCTTTGAAAAGGCTATTAGAGCAGGGTATCATATCAGGATAAAAGAGTATAAAGGAGATATTTGAGGGACTAAATAAAAATTTTATGGTAAGGAATATGACTCTACAAAATACTGAGGGAAGTAGAAAAAGTCAGATTATGTGGCATGGTATTATGTAAAAATGACTTTTATTAGAGTGAATGAAGGCATTAAGCTGAGCAGAAAACAATAAAGATATCATTAAACTGATTGCCATTACTGTATGGATGTTAATTTACAGTGATGATGGGCAAAATAAGGCATAATACTGTTAACATTTCTTCTGTGAGCCAACCTTGCACTGATTGGAAATGTTCTTGTTTTCACTTATGAACATGATGATAGTTATTTTCAAGTGCAACCACATGAAAATCCACACATTAAAATGAAGTTTTGGTCTATCAATTATTGAATAGGTGTCATTAAACATTTTATATTAGAAACTCAAATAGTCATGATTATTATAAGTATAAATTCCCTGAAGACAAGATCACACATTTTAGAAATTTTATATATTTATACATATAAATGAAATATATGTCATATACATGTATGTACTTATATATATGAAATATACACTATAAATATATTGTATATTTCAGGATATAATGGGCAATCAAGAAGCACTCAGTATGTTCATTTATGACTGCTTAGAATACAAGTCACTTCCGGTTGGCACCAGCACAGAGTCACGTAGGGTGCACAGGCGGCAGACAACCCCATGGTCCCTAGAGGACTCTTCATGTGATCTTGGGATTACTGGCTAGTGGAGCACAACATCTGCTCCAATCCAATCGGGTGCAGGACCTGAGACAGCACTAGGGAAGCAGAGAACCAGCCTAACCAGGGGCATAAGTCCCTTCCGGTCTGTGCCAGCCAGCACCAGGTCACCTAGTGCATGGAGTCAGCGGACAACCCCCATGGTCCCTAGTGGACTGCCCACGTGAGCTTAGGATCACTGGAGAGTGGAACACAACATCTGAGCCAATCCAATTGTGAAGGGCGTGTGACAGCAGGAACAAGGAGACCAGAGCCCTTCCTGACCAGAAGATCAGGTGTGTTTAGATCAGTTCTGGTTTACCTTGGTTTCAAACAGACCAGACAGCTTCATAGTCCTCAAAGGAGACACTACTTCCAGGCACAGTAACACTCTCAGGATCTTAGGACAACAGGATCCCAGGATAACAGGAGCTGGGTCACACCAGTATTTCAGGGTCTCAGAAAAGCTTGACTGCCAAGAACTCTGACACACCCAGAATCTCAGGTTCACAGGAACGCACAATCAAAGGATCACAGAGAAAGCTAGATTCTGAGGAGTCCTGAATCAACTGGGATTATAGGAAGGACAGACTCCAATCAGATATATTGAGGGCAACAAACACTTGAGATAATCAGAGGGCAGGAGGCAAGCAAAAGAACAAAAGCAACAGAAACCAACGTTACTTGGCATCATCAGACCCAAACTCTCCCACCATAGCAAGTCCTGGATACACAATCAAACCAGAAAAGCAATACATGGATCTAAAGTCACTTCTCATGGTGATAATGAAGGGCTTTAAGAAAGAAATACAGGAAAACAGGTAAACAGTTAGAAGCCTTTAAAGTGGAAACACAAAAATCCCTTAGAGAGTTACAGGAAACACTACCAAACAGGTGATGGAATTGAACAAAACCATCCAGGATCTAAAAAGGGAAGTAGAAGCAATAAAGAAAACCCAAAGCAAGACAACTCTGGAGATAGAAAGCCTAGGAAAGAAATCAGGAACCATAGATGTGAGCATCAGCAACAGAATACAAGAGATGGAATAGAGAATCTCAGGGACAGAAGATTCCATAGAGAACATGGGNACAACAATCAAAGAAAATGCCAAATGCAAAAAGATCTTAACTCAAAACATCCAGGAAATCCAGGACACAATGAGAAGACCAAACCTACGTACAATAGGAGTAGATGAGAATGAAAACTTTCAACTTAAAGGGCAAGGAAATATCTTCAACAAAATTATAGAAGAAAACTTACCGAACCTAAAGAAAGAGATGCCCATGAACATACAAGAAGCCTACAGAACTCCACATAGACTGGTCCAGAAAAGAAATTCCTCCCGATACATAATAATCAAAACAACAAATGCACTAAATAAAGATAGAATATTAAAAGCAACAAGGGAAAAGGGCCAAGTAACATATAAAGGGAGGCCTATTAGAATTACAGCAGACTTCTCACCAGAGACTATGAAAGCTAGAAGATCCTGGACAGATGTTATACAGACCCTAAGAGAACAAAAATGCCAGAACAGGCTACTATACCTAGCAAAACTCACAATTATCATAGATGGAGAAATCAAAGTATTTCATGATAAAACCAAATTCACAAAATATCTATCCACAAATCCAGCCCTTCAAAGGATAATAAAGGGAAAACATCAACACTGGGATGAAAACTACATCCTAGAAAAATCAAGAAAGTAATCCTTCAACAAACCTAAAAGAAGACAGCAGCAAGAAATGAATCCCAATTTTAACAACAAAAAATAACAGGAAGCAATTACTTTTCTTCAATTTCTCTTAACATCAATGGACTCAACTCCCCAATAAAAAGACATAGACTAATAGACTGGCTACACAAACAGAACCCAACATTTTGCTGCTTAAAGGAAACCTGCCTCAGTGAAAAAGACAGACAATACTTCAGAGTGAAAGGCTGGAAAACAATTTTCCAAGCAAATGGTCTGAAGAAACAAGCTGGAGTACCCATTCTAATATCAAAAAAATAATTGACTTCCAACCCAAAGTTATCAAAAAAGACAAGGAGGGGCACTTCATACTCATCAAAGGTAAAATCTACCAAGAAGAAATCTGAACTCTGAATATCAATGCTCCAAATACAAGAGCAGCCACA
>NC_034599.1:7002586-7007834 GCF_900095145.1 Mus pahari | reverse complement strand
CAATGAAGGCAGTCCTAAGAGGAAAACTCATAGCCCTGAGTGCCTCCAAAAAGAAAATAGAGAGAGCATATACTAGCAACCCGACCACACACCTAGAAACCCTAGAACTAAAGGAAGCAAATTCACCCAAGAGGAGTAGACAGCAGGAAATAATCAAACTCATGGCTGAAATCAACCAAGTGGAAACCCAAAGAACTATTCAAAGAATCAAATAAACCAGGATCTGGTTCTTTGACAAAATCAACAAGATAGATAAACACTTAGCCAGACTAATTAGAGGGCACAGAGACAGTATTCTAATTAACAAAATAAGAAATGAAAAAAGAGACATAACAACAGATCCTACAGAAATCCAAAACCTCATCAGATCCTACTACAAAAATGAATACTCAACAAAACTGGAAAACCTGGATGAAATGGACAAATTCCTAGACAGATACCAGGTACCAAACTTAAATCACGATCAGATTAATGACCTAAACAGTTCCATTTCTGCTAATGAATTAGAAGCAGTCATCAATAGACTCCCAAACAAAAAAGGCCCAGAACCAGACGGGTTAATGCAGAATTCTATCAAACTTTCAAAGAAGACTTAATTCCAACTCTCCTCAAAGTATTCCATGAAATAGAAACAGAAGGTACTCTACCCAATTTATTCTATGAAGCCACAATTGCTCTGATACCTAAACCTCACAAAGATCCAACAAAGAAAGAGAACTTCAGACCAATTTCCCTTATGAATATCAGTGCAAAAATACTCAGTAAATCCTCAGAAACTGAATCGAAGAACACTTCAAAATGATCATCCATCTTGACCAGTAGGCTTCAACCCAGGGATGCAGGGATGGTTTAATATATGGAAATCCATCAATGCAATCCACTACATAAACAAACTCAATGACAAAAAACACATGATCATATCGTTAGATGCTGAGAAACCATTTGACAACATCCAGCACCCTTTCATGATAAAAGTCTTGGAAAGATCAGGAATTCAAGGGTCTACCTAAACATGATAAAAGAAATCTACAGCAAACTAGTAGCCAACATCAAAGTAAATGGAGAGAAATTCAATCAATCCCACTAAAATCAGGGACTAGACAAGGCTGCCCAATTTCTTTCTACCTATTCAATATAGCACTTGAAGTCCTAGCCAGAGCAATTAGATAACAAAAGGAGAGAAAGCAAGAAAGAAATTCTTCAAAAAACCTAAAAGAGACAGTCAAAACCATCCAAGATCTAAAAAAGGGAAGAAGAAACAAAAAACGGCTATCCTGTCAAAATCAATCTAAAGATTCAATGAAATCCCCATCAAAATTCCAATTCAATTCTTCACTGAGTTTGAAAGGGCAATTTGCAAATTCATCTGGGATAATAAAAAACCTAGGATAGCAAAAACCATTCTCAACAATTAAAGAACCTCTAGTGGAATCACCTTGCCTGACCTTAAACTGTACTACAGAGCAATTGTGATAAAAACAGCATGGTACTGGCACAGCGACAGACAGGGAGCTCAATAGAATTGAATTGAAGACCCAGAAATGAATCCACACACCTATGGTCACTTGATCTTTGATAAGGGAGCTAAAACCATCTAGTGGAAAAATGACAGCATTTTCAACAAATGGTGCTGGCACAACTGGCGGTTATCATGTAGAAGAATGAGAATTGATCCTTTCTTATCTCCTTCTACAAAGCTCAAATCTAAGTAAATCAAAGACCTCCACATAAAACCAGAGATAGTGAAATTTATAGAGGAGAAAGTGGGGGAAAGCCTCAAAGATATGGGCACAGGGAAAAAATTCCTAAACAGAACAGCAATGGCTTGTGCTGTAAAATCAAGAATTGACAAATGGGANCTCATAAAATTGCAANGCTTCTGTAAGGCAAAAGACACTGTTAACAAGACAAAAAGGCCACCAATAGATTGGGAAATGATTTTAACCAATATTATATCTGATAGAGGACTAATATCTAATACATACAAAGAGATCAAGAAGCTTGACTCCAAAACTTCAAATAACCCCATTAAAAATGGGGTACAGAGCTAAACAAAGAATTCTCAACTGAGGAATACTGAATGGCTGAGAAACACCTGAAAAAATGTTCAACATCCTTAATCACCAGGGAAATGCAAATCAAAACAACCTTGAGATTCCATCTCACACCAGTCAGAATAGCTAAGATCAAAAATTCAGGTGACAGCAGATGAAGGTGAGGATGTAGAGAAAGAAGAACACTCCTCCATTGCTGGTGAGAATGCAAGCTATACAACCACTTTGGAAATCAGTCTAGCGGATCCTCAGAAAATTGGACATAGTACTACTGCAAGGTCCAGCAATACTTCTTCGGGGCATATACCCAGAAGATGTTCCAACTGGTAATAAGGACACATGCCCCACTATGTTCATAGCAGCCTTATTTTTAATAGCCAGAAGCTGGAAAGAACCCAGATATCCCTCAATAAAGGACTGGATACAGAAAATATGGTACATTTTCACAGTGGAATACTACTCAGCTATTAATAGCGATGAATTTATGAAATTCTTGGGCAAATGGATGTATCTGGAGGATATCATCCTTAGTGAGCTAATCCAATCACAATAGAAGTCACTAGATATGCACTCATTGATAAGTGGCTATTAGTCCAGAAACCTAGAATACCCATGATACAATTTGCAACACACAAGAAAACCAAGAAGTAAGAAGACCAACATGTAGATACTTCATTCTTCCCTAAAATATGGTAGAAAATACCCATGAAAGGAGTTACAGAGATAAACATTGGAGCTAAGATGAAAGGATGACCTTTCCAGAGACTACCCCACCCGGGGATCCATCCCATCATCAGCCACCAAACCCAAACACTATTGCACATGTCAGAAAGATTTTGCTGAAGGGATCCTGATATAGCGGCCTCTTGTGAGGCTATGCCAGTGCCTGGAAAACACAGAAGTGGATTCTCACAGTTAGCTACTGGATGGAACACAGGGCCCACAATGGAGGAACTAGAAAAAGTACCCAAGGAGCTGAAGGGTTCTGCAACCCTATAGGTGGAACAACAATATGAACTAACCAGTACCCCCAGAGCTCGTGTCTCTAGCTACATATGTATTAGAATATGACCTAATCGGCTATCACTGGGAAGAGAGGTCCCTTGGTCTTGCAAACTTTATATGCCCCAGTACAGGGGAATGTCAGGGCTAAGAAGTGGAAGTGGGTGTGTAGGGGAACAGGTGACGGGGAGTGTGTATGGAACTTTCGGGATAGCATTTGAAATGTAAATAAAGAAAATATCTAATAAAAAATAAGATAAGTATAAAAAACTGAATTTATGATATTCCTTGGCAGATGGATAGATCTGGAGGATATAATCCTGAGTGAGGTAACCCAATCACAAAAGAACTCACATGATATGCATGATAAGTGGATATCAGCCCAGAAATTTAGAATACCCAAGATACATTTTGTAAAACACATGAAACTCAGAAGAATGAAGACCAAAATGTGGACACCTCGCCCCTTCATAGAACTGGGAACAAAACACCCATGTAAGGAGTTACAGAGTCAAAGTTTGGAGCTGAGATGAAAGGATGGACCATCCAGAAACTGCTCCACCCAGTGGTCCATCTTATAATCTGCCACCAAATGCAGACAGTATTGCATAAGCCAGCAAGATTTTGCTGAAAGGACNCTGATATAGCTGTCTCTTGTGAAGCTATGCCAGTGCCTGGAAAACACAGAAGTGGATGCTTACAGTCAGCTATCAAATGGAACACAGGGCCCCCAATAGAGGAGCTAGANAAAGTACCCAAGGAGCTGAAGGGTTCTGCAACCCTATAGATGGAACAACAATATGAACTAACCAGTACCCCCAGAGCTCATGTCTCTAGCTGCATATGTAGCAGAAGATGGCCTAGTGAGCCGTCATTGGGAAGAGAGACGACTTGGTCTTGCAAACTTTATATGCCCCAGTACACGGGAACATCGGGGCCAAGAAGTGGAAGTAGGTGGGTAGGGGAGCAGTGGGGGGAGTGTATAGGGGACTCTGGGGATAGTATTTGAAATGTAAATGAAGTAAATACCTAATAAAAAATGGAAAAAAGACTTTAGAATAAATATATATAATATAAATAAATTTTAATATGTATTTTAAATAACACCAAATTATAGAGTACACTTGAGAAAAAAATTGAATGTTTTTGTGCCATGCACTTATAGTTCCATTGTTTTCTCTGTTAGATATTTCTCATCTTTACCTTGCTGAAGAAGGACACAGTACATTAATTTAATATACTGATATGTTTCAATACAGACTTCAATTTTCATGTAGAGACAATCACATCACTACTTGTGTATTAAAGGAAAGATCCTCTGAGTTGGTAATCTCCTTTTCTTGCTCTGATGAAATTCTTGGCTAGTTTTATACTTTTTCCTTTCTAGTAAAGCTGCTGTCAGTAAACAATTAAAAATTTTAGGTTCCCATGGCACAAAGGAAATTGTTCCAAAGACAACTGAATATCAAAATGTTCCTAGCATGAAAACTAAATACCAAAATGTGTTGGCAAAAGGGATATGACTGTCTCCATCCAAAATATTTTCCAAGATTCAACCCAAATTTTTGTTCATTTAAATTAACCACCTCTACAGCACAAAACGTGCATGTTCATTTAAATGAGACTACATTTATGAAGTATTTATAAGTGTGAAACACCCTCAAGCACATCAACTCTTAAATTAAATTTACTTGGATAATTGTGGGGCATTGGGCTATTCACAGACAGGCTGGTATCCAGTTGAGCTGAGGTCTGAACCCTGAAGTCATAATTCACCTACATAACATGGTAGGCATTCCCTCATGCTCCTGGAACTCTGGCTCCTGTCTAAGTTACCGCCCCCCACAGCCTCCACAAGAGAAGCAAGACTAGAAGTCACATAGGCAATGGCCCGAGCTTCTGACCTTCAGGCTAAACTTCCTCCCCAGTTACCTAACAGCAATAAGATAAGACAAGCATACTTTAAAAGGGGCTGTTAGGCCCCCACCTTGCTCCCTTACTCTCACTCTCTTACTTCTTACTCCTCACTCTCACCCTCTCTCCTCTAGCTTTGTCTTCTCTCCTTTCTCCTTTCTCTTTGTCTTCTCTTCTCATCTTTCCTCTCTCCTACTCTTTCTCTCTAGCTTTTCTTCTCTCTCTCTCTCTCTCTCTCTCTCTCTCTCTCTCTCTCTCTCTCTCTCTCTCTCTCTTCT
>NC_034599.1:6995344-7001826 GCF_900095145.1 Mus pahari | reverse complement strand
ATATATATATATATATATATATATATATCTCCTAGTCCTCAAACACATACAGGCAGAAAAAAATTAGAAGTATCATAATTTTTTCAGAACCCTTCTTTTTGGTTTTAAATTATAAAGGGTCACTCTGCATGCAGAATGCATGATGATGATAGGGGGTGAGCACATGTGCATTTGGGTAAGTATTTACAACAATATACTTTTGCAAATAAGAGGACAATTGCAGTTCTGGTGAGTTTTTAACTTGTCTACTTATTTCATTCAAGGATTCTTCACTGGTTGCCATTGGATGTACTACTGCTTCAAGAGCCTGAAGGTTTTTGTAAATTCTTTGATTTCAACGCAGAACCTCACAATTGAGCTGCAAATGCTTTACTGACTGAACCATTTTCCAGCCTCAAACTCTACTTGATAGTCAGATACTCACTCAAACATATGAAAAATGAGTTTCCACTATAAGCATTCAAAATACTGTGGGGACATTTTGGCATCAGAAATGCTGTTACAATATGTCTCTATTACTGCTTTATCCATGACCTTTAGTAATTAGGTCTCTCAACATTTGGCAATAACCAGTGTGTGTGTGTGTGTGTGTGTGTGTGTGTGTGTGTGTGTGTGTGTGTGTAAGAGAGTGAGAACCTGAATTTAAGAGGAGGATTTGAAGAGGTATAGGGGTGAATTAATAACTATGGAAAAATATACTACTCATGTATGAAAGTGAAAAAAAGAAGTATCTAAATACATAAGATATATATATATATATATATATACATATACATATATATTATGTATACTACATATATTTATAATATATCTTTTATGATGCCAAGAAAATCAAATTTATTAAAAATATTAATTTATTCTGACACATACAAATTTTAATAAATTAATTCATATAAGCTATATAAAGGTGTAATAAGCTGTTGAAAGTGTGTTCACACATTATCATGTGCTAACTTTGATATAAATAATGTAAAGCTTATTAAAACACTCTAAATATATTTATTATTAGGATACAGAGAATTCATTTTAAGCAAATTTTTATTTTTATTTTATTCAAGAAATTCCAAAAAGCTGTTTTATCCTGTATTTGTACTAGTGTCTACATCTCAAATAATAAAAAGAAATTAAGGGTGCAAAGTTGTCAGCATAGGTAATAAAATCTACACTATCTCACTTAAGAAATATATGCTGATTTATTCACTTTTCTTTGAGGCTCATCAAAACAAGAATGACTGATAGATGAAGACAGGAGACAAATAGCTGACTGTGGAATGCAGTTCTAGTAAAATTTAAAGAGCAGGATCTCTTAAGTTGTTAATTAATATCCACCCTAAAATTCTTTAAGTATACTTTGAGAATGATGGTTTCCAGTATAAGCATTTAAAATACTGTGGGACATTTAGTTATTAGAAAACATGTTTGTTAAAATGTGTCTCTGCTGCTTACACAAGACCTTCAGTAACTACGTCTTCCAACATTTGGTTATAACATTTGGTGTAGGCATTCCTGTCTCAAACCATTGCCAGTGGCTATGTGTTGCTGTCACAATATCCTTGCTGGTCTCAGCAGCCTTTCTGGTTGATATGTTGATCCTTCTTGTTTTAAACACTGCCTTCTCCAAGAGCTGAGAGTTGCTTCTTTTGCCTGTTGATATTGATTTTTTTTTTCTGTAGCTGCACTACATTAAACTCTGCTCTTTCCAGCAAACTGGCTTCAACATGAAGGCACGGTGTAATTGGATCACTAGTGCTGCAGGCAAGCATTATATAGAATTCTGAAGGGGCCAAGGGAAATACAAATTCAAAAATTTGACTACAGCCTTTTGTCATTCTATAGAGTTGTTTTCAAACCTAAACATATAATTTAGAAAACAATAATGAAATATTAGAACAAAGTATTTTAATAATTACTTAGTAAGTAGCTGTCCCTCAAGAAGGCTAATATTTCCACACACCCTTCTACAGATATTTTATGTAAATTTGTTTCCACTAATTTTAGGGTAGATGGTTCAGACAGTAGTAGATTAGGTTAATTGTTGTTATTTGTTGCTACTATTCTTTCAATCCTTACTGTGATTAAACATCTATTAAGACTCTACCATATGGTGGATACCTCCTCCAACTAATCAGATGTTTTGATCTATGTTAGTGACAGATTTGTGTTTCCTTCTGTGTTTGATGCTGTTTCTCATTTTCCATTTAAATACTACCCTGTGTTTGGCACTTTTAATTTCTAGTTATTCTCTAAAACTATAATCAAAGAAGTGTGATCAAAAAAGCTTCAGGACAGGATTGAAAAGACACAATTTCTAGAAAGAAATTAGGAGTTTTGTAGTGTGCCTGTGTGGAGGCTTTTGAATAAGACTCAAATACTACTGTTATTTTTCATTTCGCTTCTAAATTAAGGTGACTTGCATAGGTGGAATATAAGACTACCTTCAGTTATGACTAAACCTTTTATTATGTGAAACAATTGTCAAAGAGTCAGAGAAAAATAAAATAACCAGACAAATGTAATTCATACAAGTATTTAATTGACAATGCTTTAATTTTAATGATGATTTTTGCTTTGTACAATTTTCTGATATTTTGTGTTATTGTTATAAAGAGTATTGGTAAATATTTAGTCTAAATCCAGTATTTATTTCTATCAGTTTCTGTGTTTGATTTGGGTAATCATCTGAAGTTAGATATATGCCAAGAGAGTATTTAATTAGCAGGTTAATTCTATAGAAGAATTTTTCTCTGTTTTCTTCAATTACAAACTGGAAGAAGGCTGAAAATAAGACATTAAAGGACACATTTTAGCATCAATTCCAAGCCAGTGAATGATCGCCACATGTAAGAAAGAAAGCAAAGAAAATATGAAATATTTCATATTCCTTCATCTATATAGAGGTTGCTCTATTGAAGGATAATTAATGTAATTATGTATTGTGCTCTGAAGTTTACTTAAGACCAAAAGGACGGTTGAATAAGAAAGATGGCTACTCTTGGTTTTTGTTGCTTGCATTTACTAGCAAATTCAGTAATTAATTTTTATCTACAGCTGAATGGTATTCCATAATGTATATGTACTACATTGTCTTTTCTGTTGAAGCACATTTAGGTTGTTTCCATTTCCTAGCTACTGTGAATAGAATAGCAGTGAATATGGCTGAGCAAGTGTCTAGAATAAGGCATTTAGTCCTTCAGGCACATACCTAGGAGGATAAAACTGAAGCGTATGGTAGCTCTTCTTTTAGCCTTTAATGAATGATTCTCCACACTGTTTTTCATAGTAACTACACCAGTTTCTACCACCACCATAAATAAGTACCATTCCACACATTGTTACCAGCATTTTTTTTTCAGTATTTTGTATTCTTTTGCCATTCTATAACAGTTATGCAATGTTACATTTTTGTTGAATTTTGTATTTATTTTAATAATATTTTTTAATATTAGACTCCATACACATCAGAAACTGAGATGAACTTACACTGTAGTTCATTTCATTGTTGAAGGCCTTTTCTCATTAACCATATTAAAACAAAATCAGGAGTAAACATTTTTTCTTTTAAAATGAATGAATCCATATAAGCTACACTTAAACAGAAATGTAATTCAGGTTCATGACATCAAGACCATGTAGACTATCACTTGTAACCTGTAGTTTGTATATAGAAGCTAATCTGAGGTAGATATGAACAATAATTTTGTTTTAATAGCAAAAAATAAGTAGTCATAAGATTAGGTCAAAAGTATTGACTAATGTTGAAAACCTTGCATTTTTCTTATATTCTGCCTTTATTATTTTTTATTAATAAATTTTTCTTTGAAAACTTCATAGGTGTACACAAGATATTCTGACTGCTCTCATCTTTCTGGTCTGTTACTTATCTCCCTTCCACCTCCACCACCCTACCCTCCTCCCTACAGCTCCCCTTTCCATGCTTATTTCTTTTTACTTTGTTTTGTGACTCACCAAGTGTAACCTGAACCATCTATATGGTACAGATACAGTGTTATTCAAAGAATTCCAAAATGAGTACGAAGCCTTTGTAACCAGCAAGACAGTACCCTTTGTTGAATACTTATTGGATAAGTAGCTAGATGACTTTTATTGTGAGGACACTTTAGTACAATGCTTAAAATATGGCCCATGAAAGAAATTGTATATTGTCTGAATTTCTTTGAAATTTATAACTTCTGCTCAGCAAAAACCAAGGATAAAAGAGTGAAAATTAAAATAAATAAACAAACAGATACAATGCCAAATAAAATATGAGCATGGAGAACTCATTAGTAAAAGATACACTCTTATTCCAAATATATGAGTAAACTACAAGTTTAGCAACCTAAGACAACCGAATAAGTTGAAGCAGTAGACAAAAATACTTATCTAGATGCTTCATCAAGGGTATTCCAGTCATGGAATCACATCATGACATGCTCAGTATGTACAGTCCATACATTTTAAATACAATGGCAATGATTTACTACTCCATGCTTGTTAGAATATCTAATCCAGAACACTAACACCCAAGGACAGGCAACAATGTGAGGCCAGAAACATGCTCACTCTGGGAAGGCATAATAGTACAGCCAACTTGGAGAAATTTGCCAGACTATTGGAAAGGTAAATATACACTTGCTTTCTGATCCAGCAATCACCTTGTTTTTTATCTATTTATATTGTTGCTATTCTTATTGGTCTTACCAGGTGAATGCATATTATGATGAGTATATTCAGTACATAGGATATACAGCCTAACTAATGACCTTCAAAGTAAGCTGTGGACTTAAGGAATGAAGAGCTATAACATTTTTAGCTCTAGCAGGTGGGCCTCTCTAACTAGGGATGCTTACATTGAATGTGCCTGCGTGACAAAGGTGGGTATAGAGAGGATCCCTGTGCCTTCTGCATAACTGTGACTCTAAAACATTAAGGAAATTAGATATTTTATCAGATTGTCATCTTTTGGAATTACCAAATAACCATATAATGATGAATCTGTACAAAAATACACAAGAATATGAACAGTATATTTAGTAAACAAAAAAGTCATACATAAGAACTTTGGATTTTAAAAATACTCAACAAGGATCTCTGTGCATACATGTACATGTATTTATTTGTCTATGTGTGTATGATTGTATCTATGTATGAGAAGCTATGTGTGTTATTTTGTGTATATATGTGTATGTATGTGTGTGTATATATATACGTATCAACTTGTTTTGTGTGTATATGTTTCTGTGTATAGGTATGTGTGTATATACATATATATTTGTATATACATATGTGTCTATGTCTTTGTATGTGCGTATTTCTGCACATGTGTGTCTGTGTGCATGTGACTGTGTATGTATGTGAACTTGTGAGTGTATGCTGATTTGTGTGAATGGCTGTATGTATGCGTGAGTATACAGACATGGGTAATGCTGTGTATGTGTGTTTGTTTGCGTGTATGGAGACATGGGTTAAGTGTGTTGTGTTTTTGTTTGTGTGTTTTCTGTTTCTGTGTGCTTAAGTGTGAATGTACTCATAGAGCAGTAGATTACCACTGTAAAGTGTAGGAAATTTGTGCTCACTTCGGCAGCACATATAATAAAATTGGAACAATACAGAGAAGATTAGCATGGCCCCTGCGCAAGGATGACATGCAAATTTGTGAAGAGTTCCATAGTTTTAGATTTCAACACCCCACTCTCACCAATGGACAGATCCTGGAAACAGAAACTAAACAGAGACACATGGACAGTAACAGAAATTATGAAACAAATGGATTTAATATATATCTACAAAACATTTTATTCTAAAACAAAAATATATACCTTCTTCTTAGCACTGCATGGAACCTCCTCCAAAATTGACCATATAATCGGTCACAAAACAGGCCTTGACAGGTACAAAAATATTGAAATTATCCCATGCATCCTATCAGATCACCACGGACTGAGGGTGATCTTCAATAACAGCATAAATAATAGAAAGCCAACATTCATGTGGAAAGTGAACAACACTATACTCAACCATAACTTGGTCAAGGAAGAAATAAAGAAAAAATTAAAGACTTTTTAAGAGTTTAATGAAAACGAAGCCACAACATACCCAAATTTATAGGACACAATNAAAGCAGTCCTAAGAGGAAAACTCATAGCTCTGAGTGCTGCCAAAAAGAAACTAGAGAGAAAATACACTAGCAGTCTGACAGCACACCTAGAAGTTCTAGAATAAAAGGAAGCAAATTCACCCAAGAGGAGTAGACAGCAGGAAATAATCAAACTTAAGGCTGAAATCAACAAAGTAGAAACAAAAAGAACTATTCAAAGAATCAACCAAACCAGGAGCTGGTTCTTTGAGAAAATCAACCAAATAGATAAACCCTTAACCAGACTAACTAGAGGGCACCAGGACAGTATGCTAATTAACAAAATCAGAAATGAAAAAGGAGACATACAAAACATCCTGAGGAAATCTAAAACATCATCAGATCT
>NC_034599.1:6949792-6995333 GCF_900095145.1 Mus pahari | reverse complement strand
ACAAGAAAATCAAGAATAAGGAAGACCAACATGTAGATACTTCATTCCTCCCTAAAATAGGGAATAAAATACCCATGAAAGAAGTGTCAGAGACAAAGTTTGGAGTTGAGATAAAAGGATCCAGAGCCTGCCCCACCTGGGGGTCCATCCCATAATCAGCCACCAAATGCAGACACTATTGCATATATCAGCAAGACCTTGCTGAAAGGACACTGATATAGCTATCTCTGTGAGGCTATGCCAATGCTGGCAAATATAGAAGTGGATGCCCACAGTCATCTCTAGGATAGAACACAGAGACCCCAATGGAGGAGCTAGAAGAATTACCCAAGGAACTGAAGGGGTCTGCAACCTTATAGGTGAAACAACAATACGAACTAATCAGTACTCACAGAGCTCATGTCTCTAGTCGCATATATAGCAGAAGATGGCCTAGTCAGCCATCATTTGAGGAGATGCCCCTTGGTCTTGCAGACTTAATATGCCCCATATTGGGGAACGCCAGGGCCAAGAAGTTGGAGTGGGTGGGCAGGGGAGCAGGGTGGGGGAAGGGTATAGGGGTCATTCGGGATAGCATTTGAAATGTAAATGAAGAAAATATATAATAAGTTAAAAAATAAAGAGTAGGAAATTTTTAGGTCTTTCACATTAAAAATAGTAAGAAATCATTATGAAAGAGCTGGTTTGTTCTGTTTTATATCATAAAGCCTGGCTAACATGTCCACTCCACTCATTGTACTATTCTTTCGACAACTTAATTATCTCATCTTTCTAATTTCAACTAAAATCACAGAACTTCCAAAAATATTTTGATCACATATTTATAAAACTGAGCATTTTAATTTATAGCTGAGATTTCACAGATAACTCTTTGACCATGAATGTAAACTCCTTAGAGAAGCAGTTTCAGTTCTGGCTGAGAGCTTACTTTTTGGGTTCTTCATCAGATGACTACGAACCTCATGTCTGTGAAGAATGGCCAGAGCATCCTGCCAGTTGCAATGGCTTTTTGCCAATTTTAGACGTTTCTATGAGAAAAGAGATCTACTATGCACTCTTTCCTTTTAAATTAAAGAAAAATGTATGGCTTGAGCATCCAGACTTAGTGCAAACATTAGCAATAGAAAAAGCCTGTTGCTGACCACTGACAGGAATTTAGTTTCCTTGGTTTCAATACCTGCAGGAGATATTCTTCAAACACTTGTCTTCTCTGTGGGCATCATTTTATTTTAATGAAAGAAAAAAAATATTCTGGGAAGAAAATTAGCTACAATTTGGAGACTACCAGCTGCTATGATTTTGAACAAAAGCAGCTTCAAACATCATTCCTGCTCTTAGGAATTGACTTTGAGCAGAGACGTTGAAGTCGAAAAGATAGGAAGTAAAAACAAAAGCAACTCACGAACAAGGCACAGTTTCCTTCAGAGGCAAAAATGAAACAAAACACAACACACCACCACCAGCACCATCCCTGAGCTTTCAGAGGTGCACACTGATGTCCAATTCATGCAGCATGTCAGCCTTAAGGGCATCACTCAAATCTGAACTTGGTTCTTACAATATTCTGAGAAATATACAAATTCTGCAGCACTGAAATCATTTTTGACCATTAAGTATTACATTTGCTTCATTATGCTTCTACTTTTTTGGAGAACTGTCTTATTAAGAACTAGTATTTGAGTCTATTTCTAACAGGCCCCGTTGGGTTCCCAGGGCAAGCAAGGAGTAAGCCAGAGAAAAGATCAACCCTGATTGAGACCAAGTGGCCTAGGCTACTCCTGAGCTTGGGAAACCAGAAGAGATAGCCAATGTGGTGCCATGTGGCCTGGACAGGGAGCAAGCCTGCGATGACCACCAGTCTGGTGATGAGCAGGTAGACCATACCAGTGGTGACCCCTGACCAGTGCCGTACTGTGCAGAAGGTACATAGTACTCCTGCGACTATGCCTGGGGGGGATTCTGGGTGCCACTAAGACAAGCAAGTAAGTTGTGGGAAAATGGAAGAAAAAGAAACAAAAGAATGTGGGCACAATGAAGAGAGGCAGAACTGGAGACTCAAGAACAGTGAGGAAGAGCACAATGTGAATAGCTGGTATTGCCACCAGGGACTATAGTGAGTTGCTCGGCTGTGCTTCTTCTGGGGGCCAAATATGTGTCCATGACCTGTGGCAGTAGGAGTCTGTTGCCACCAAATGCCAGGCAGACATTTGTGGTCTGGGGACAGGTTGATGTCTGAGGGACCTGCAGAACTGGCCCCACTACTTGCCTGGGCATGATGGGAGAGGTGATTCTGGGAACATGACAGTAGGAGAACTGACCCCACTCCTAGTCAGCTACAGTACTTGGGAAAGCGACTTGGCACATTACCCAGGAAGTACAGTAGAGCTAGCCCTAGTTGTTGAAATTGTAGGTGAGACAGCCTCAAGTGTATGAGCATAGGCTCTGTCACTCAACTCACATGTAGGAAAGTGGATGAGGAAGAGATGCCCTTCCTCACTCATGCACCTATGGCATAAAGAAGAACTTGCCCCAGGGTCATGGGAGCATTATCTGTTGTAGCCTTCTGAAGAAAGGGCCCTGAACTATATGTCATCAGCACAGTAGAGCTGGCTGGCCTCAAGCCTGTGAGTGTGGGAGAGCTGGCCCTGTCTCTTGCCTGCTCTATGGCAGCTGTTACAAGAGAAAGATACAATTTCCCCCTCCCTTGTTTCTCACCAATTATGGCAGGTGGGAAAATTGGCTGGGATAATAATTGTGACCTTTTCCCTGACTGGATGCATTACTCAAGTAAATAGGCCTTTCATCTCACCTGAGTGCCAGGGTAGAGCTGGTTCTGGTTGCCGGGTTGTGGGAGGCAGAGAGTTGACATGGAAATAGGAGAGCTAGTGGTCTGACCAATTCAAATAACTATCAGACTCTGATCCAGGGCTTTGAATTGGACTATCCCAACATCTACCCATCAATGAACCACAGAAGTTCACAAAAAAAAAAGCTCATCTACAAATTGTATCAGAAGCCTTAAAACCCAGGACACTTTACCTGTGTTATCTAATCTTCCACACAATGCAAGGCTAACAAAATAAAAATAAAAATAGCTTAAAACTAGTCAACTTTATAGCTGTCACTCAGTTTCTATTAAAACATAATTCTATTGATTAAACTAAAACTTCTTCAAATGTTTGAACAATTGCCTTCAGTGCATCTAAACAGTAAGACAAAACAAAAGCAAGTATAATCAAAATAACTGCTCTTAAAGCTTTGCCACTAGGATAATACCATGTTGATTTATTAAAAACTCTGATAACAAAAAAATGAAGCCAGAGAGCATTTATCAAGTTCTTTGTATATGCCTGCTTGTGATGACAGTGTCCTCCCTATGTGTCTGTCACAGGAAGTAGCAATAACTGGATGGGTGGGCACAGGTCATTCTTTTCTGTTTTCTAATGTCAGAATTTATGGCTCATGCCTTTGGAAAGACATGAAGTTCTCATATGAAACCAAAAACTCTTACAAAATAACATAATGGACACCAAATTTGTTTTCTTTGTTTGGTTTGTTAGTTTGATTTGTTTGTTTTATTAACACTTGCCTAACAAAAATATGATAAAGTCGAAGTGGGGATGAGTTTCCTTCTGATGAGTGCAGGCTAATGAGATACAACGTCAAACACCACTTTAGAACCTGGCAAGGAAAAATGGCAATTACAACCAGGAAAAATCCTAGCCAAGAAATGGACAGAGTTTCTCTTGTTAAGGAGGACAAATTGTCATTGTCACAGATTGTTTATTTTACTTGTTTTATTTATCAAGTTTTAAATTGTTCATCAGGAAGTCTAACTTGAAAACATGAGTTGTGCCATTATAGTACAGGCACATCTTTGCACATTTTATGATGAAGCCAGATGAAAAATAAGCATATATAATTTCTCCTTTGGATTTCATTCTAAAAATGACATAAGTATAAACTCTAACACAATACTAAAGTTTTCACTTTATTGCCTCTTTATCTGGCATAATTATCAGACAAGGACCTATCACAATGAAAACCATAAAATTAATATTTTTTCTTTTTAACATTTTTTGGTTCTTTGTGAATTTCATATCATGTACCCAATCTTAATCATCTTCCCATCCCTTTGTACCCAACCTCCAATTTTGCAACCTCTCCCCGGAAAGGAAAAAGAAAAAAAAATAATCTCATGGTGGAAGCTGTAGTTTATCCCACAGAGAACATTTTGTCCACTTTTGTATTTTTTTTTTTTTTGGCTTGCAAATATTCATTGCAATGACTCATTATTCTAGCCCATGAACTCTGACTTCTGTTACCTTAGCAATACTGGAACCTCACTCGGCATCCTCTCTGATATCCTGTTATTGCCATGTGTCATGACGATACTGTAGTTTTGGATCAGTTGGATGAAATTTTCATGAATTCCTGTGGTTCATTGATGGGTAGGTATTGGGGTGAGCCAATTTAGAGCCCTGGATCAGGACATGGGAGTTATTTAAATTGATCAAACCACCAGCTCTCCTACTTTCATGTCAGGGGGCAAACTCTCCTTTCCTGATCCTGCTGGCCAATCCAAAGCCACAGCAGACAAGGGTATGGGTCAACAAGTTCTAGTTCCCTCCTTGTCCAAAGCTACGTTTGTAAAGTATCCCTTAAATGACAATGAATCTATAATTCCTAAAATAACCACAACTATCTACCCCAACATCACAACCATCTACCCCAACATAGGGAACTGGGACAGTGATCTTTTGTCTGCTTACAACTGAATTGAGGCAAAGAATTCCCATCTGGGTGCCCAAAGGGAAACTGGAAAGGTGGCTTTGTCAAAGGAGAGCTAGCTGGCATCATTTGCCTTCCAGTCACTGTGTGCTGAGAAAGTTCATTGCTTAGCTGACATCTTGACTATGACAGTCTGGAAGGCTGGGTAGGCAAGCTAGGTTTTCTGGAAAAGTTCTGAAAGCAAGTCTTTAAACGAAGCAGCTTTGATGTAGTTGAAGTAGAGTCAAACGTGAAGCTGGAATGGAAGGTTCCAGAGTCTCAGCATCCTGGATTGTGAATCTTTTCAGGGCTGTCTTTGTCTTCTTTCATCCTGCAGTATAAAAATCTTAAAAGCAACATGAAGTTCTGTAAAGATATTTCACATGGAGTGTGCAGGATACACAGACTGGTCAATGAAGATCAATAAAGACAACAGCCTTTCTTCAGGTTAGTTTTATCACATAGTAAAACTGCAATATAACTTTGCATACATGCCCTCACAAAGGATGGTATGTAATAAGAAGTCATTAGAAATTTGTACCCAATAAGTGTTATTGGCTGTGTATAGAAATTTTTGTCTCAGCTGGTTCTAGAATTGTCTCCATATACAGAGGCATAAACATCACCACATATACATCACCGATTTTGTTGATTGTGTTAGTATCCCTTTTCTTCTCTGTTGCCAAGGTCTTCAGGAGGTCTGTCTCCCTTTATCATGTCTGATTTTTATCAACTTGGAAGGAACCCACAGCTTTTCCTTTCTTGTGTAAACATAGGCATAACCCTTCCCACAGAGTAACACATTTGCCATTTTCCATTCTGATGTCAGAATATCCTTAATACAAACAGGCTGGATTAGTTCAATAGTTTTCCACAACCCAGTGTCTTTTAGCAGCTGTGGTGTTTGGTTAATTAGCACTTTAAAAATTTATGGTTAATAAAGCACTATGAAATCTATCTTTGGGGGTTATTGTTGATCCCTTTTGCCAATCAAACATCTCCTTTAGAGTTTGATTAGATCTCTCCACAATCGCTTATCCTGTAGGATTGTGTGATATGCCTGCAACAGGTTTTATATTAAAATATGCAAAAACCTCTTCATCTTATTAGCTATATATGCCAAACTATTGTCTGTTTTAATTTGTATGGGTATTCCCATAATGGCCATAACTTATAACAAATGTGTAATTACAGAATCAGCCTTTTCTGATGCTAAGGTAGTTGCCCATTGAAATTCTGAATATGTGTCAATATTGTGCTGCAAATATTTCAGTCTACCAAACTCTGTAAAATGGAAGATATCCTTTTGGCAAACATCATTTCTTTGGGTACCCTTAGGGTTAGTTCCTGTAGGCAATGGAGTTTGGCTATATAATGAGCAAGTAGGACACTGCCTCACAATTTTCTTGGCTTGTTGTGATAGAGAATTCTTCCTTTAAACCTTTGCTGTTAACATGGTGGTTTTTAAAATGGAATTCTTAAGCCTCTAGTATACTTCCTATCAATAGCTGGTCAATTTCATTATTACCTTATGCCAGAGGGCTAGACAGACCTGTACAGGATCTTCTGTGTGTTATATGTAGTGCATAACTCCTATTTCTGATTATTGTTGTTGCTGAATAAATAGTGAAGTCAATTCAGAATCACCCTGAAAATTTTCATCAGTCTCTATATGTAAAGCAATCCTTTATGAATATTGAGAGGCAGTTACTATATTAAGGGACTCTTGAAAAGCTGATAACACCATGATTTTTGCATGTAATTCAGATTTTTGAGTTGACTTTTAGGGAGTCTCAGCTACCTTTCTTACATCTTCTGATTTATATCCTGCCTTTCCTGATTGACTGGCATCAGTGTAAAATGTAGGGGCTCCAGATATTGGAGTTCCCTTTATTATATGAGGGAGAATTCAATTAGTTCTTTTTATGAATTGAAGCTGCTTCCTTTTAGGGTATCTGTTGTTCATCTCTCCCAAGAAATTACTGCATGCCTTTTGCCAATGTTCATCTTGTGCCCATAAGGAGGTAATTTCTGCATTAGTAACAGGTACCACAATTTCAGCTGGATCCATTCCAACTAAGTATCTTTTTTTTTTTTTTTTTTTTTTTGTAGCAATTCAGAGACTTTCTCAGTGTAGGTTTTTAATTTCTTACTCTGTTTATGTGCTAAAAATATCCATTCTAAGACATAATCTTCCCTCTGCATAAGAATTCCTATAGGGGAATAAGTAGAAGGTAAGAAATTAAGATGCAAGCTGCCGGTGTGGTGGTACACATCTTTAATCCCAGCACTCGGGAGGCAGAGGCAGGCAGATTTCTGAGTTTGAGGCCAGCCTGGTCTACAAAGAGAGTTCCTGGACAGCCTGGGCTATACAGAAAAACCCTGTCTTGAATACCCCCCCAAAAAAAAGATGGAAGCCATCTTTGGATCAATATGATCTAGATGTGTATCCTGCAATTTCCTTTCTATCAAAGCTAACTCCTCATCCTCAGTTGATAGTTTCCTTGGGCTATTTAAATCTTTATCACCTTGTAAAGTTTGAAATAAATTGCATAGCTCCTGAGTGGCCAAGCCAATCTCAGGCTGCTGCCAGTTTATATCTCCCAGTAGATTTTGAAAATCATTAAGGGTCCTTAATTGGTTTCTTCTGATTTGCACCTTTTGTAGCCTAACACTTTCCAGACTTATTTTATACCCTAGATAATTAATAGAATCCCCCTGTTTGTATTTTTTCAGGGGCAATTTGCAATCCTCAGCAAGGCAAGATTTTTTTTTGTTTTTTGTTTTTTTGTTTTTTGTTTAGTTTTTAATACTTCATCAAGGTATTTATATATGGATTAACCAATAAGATGTCATTTTTACAATGATGAATAATGGATTGGGGAAATTATTTTCAAATCATCTCCAATGGCTGTTGTACAAATATCGATACAAGGTATGGCTATTTAACATTCCTTGTGGCAGGACTTTCCAATAATATATTTTATTGGGCAACCTCTATTGAAGGTAGGTACTGAGAAAGCAAAACTTTCCTTATTGTATTCATGTACAGGAATGGTGAAAAAAACAAACAAACATTCTTTTAGATCAATCACTATGATAGGCCATTCCTTAGGCAATAAGGACAATGGGATTCAAAGCTTCAAGGAACCCATTGGCTGAATAAACTTATTAATCGCTCTGAGATCTGTCAACATCCTCCATTTGCCAGATTATTTTTTTTTAATGAGAAATACGGGAGAATTCTGAGGTCTGGTAGACTCCTCTATATGCTGAACCTCCAGCTTCTCCTGGACTAGCTATTCTATTTCCTGTTGGTTTTCTTTTGTCATACACCATTGATCAAGCCAAATGGATTGATCAGTAAACCACCTTAGTGGTAAGGTTGTTGTTGTCTTGGCAACAGTGGCTTCTTGGAGTAGAGCTAAATTGTCAGTCTCTGCTGTATCTTTTTTATGGACAGCATGGACAGCCTGTAACTGCCTTTGATACCTTTCCCTAACTAATTAAAAATTGTTATTAGGAGTCTGACAGGTTTCATGGCTAGACATTTAAAATGAAGGGATATTAATTTGGATTTTCCACTGCTGTAATAGATCTTTGTTGGGCATTGGGCTATGCACAGACAGGCAGGTCTCCAGTCAAGCTGAGATGATGAAACCCAGGACCGGGTGGTGATAATTTACCTACATGGGACAGAAAGAGTTTTCTCATGCTCCTGGAACTCTGGATCCTGCCTAAGTTACCACCCACTACAGCCTCCACAAGAGAAGCATGGTTAGAAGTCAAGTAGGCAATGTCCCAAGCTTCTGACCTTCAGGCTAAACTCCTCCCCAGTTACCTAGCAACAGAAAAGATAGCAGCATACTTTAAAAAGGACTGTTTGGACCCTCTTTGTTCTCTCACTTCTCTCACTCCTCTCTCCTCTCTCCTTTCTTCTCTCTCTCTCTCTCTCTCTCTCTCTCTCTCTCTCTCTCTCTCTCTCTCTCTCTCTTTCTCCTTTCCCCCTTATTTCCTCTTGGCCATTGCCAGTCTCTCTCTTTTCTACCTTCTCTCTTTCCCCCCCCCGCCTTTCTATAATAAAGTTCTAAAACAATAAACTGTCTCTGCTTATGAAGGCCCGCTGCACTTGGAGAATGTGATAGGCTTTCTCCTAATGAACAGTTTCTAATCTCCTGATGGAAGGCCTTCCTGTGCTGCAGCCAAAGTCCACCGTGCTCACTCTCTCCTCTGTGGGAAATTCTCTTCATTCTACCTTCTCTCCCATAACCCTGGGGCTACAGGTTGTAACCCCAGGACCCCTTTTGATTTCAGGTGCTACCCCTTGTCCACCCCTATGTCGAGTGGGTTAGAGGCTTCATGCCCACCCGGGGCTGAGTAGAAAGTGTCTGGCAGCCCTCTCACATCTGCCTGTCCAGAGCATAGGTGGAACTCTGGCTGGATGTGGGCTATCCTCCCCGCCTCCTTCCCCTGCCCCCTTTTAGTTCTCACAGATCTCTTCCCCATAAGTTAATGGCTGATATAGCCATGTATGGCCTCAATTTTTCTACATGACCTTCTGGTCCTATATACATTTATGCCATCTGGTGTTTTGCTTTAATTGGGATAAGGTCCCAACTCCTTGAAATTGGATGTCTACTTCTTGCAGTAGCTACCTTGCAGGCCAAGATTTTGGAGAAAGAAATGGTGACATCTGCTCCAGTGTCAACCATTTCTTCAATCTCAGTATTGTTTACTAGTATTCTTAGTTTTGGCCTTTGATTCTCTATAAAAGTTTGCCAAAATATTTGGTTTTTTTTGCTCCATTTGAGGATTTTTGAATGTTTTATAGAACTTGCCTCATCCCTGCATGGTCTCAGAACATCTGTTTTTGAAACAGTAATGTTGTTTAATTGTCCTGAAGAAAGGAACTCTCCCTGCCTGGCATTGGGGACTCTGAGAGGACCTCCTGGGAGGTTTTTGGCAGGGTGTTGTCCCATTTGTCTGTTGTTGCTCTACATTTCCTATTCAAATGTCAACCTCTGGCAGAACTTTGACATATTCCAGAAGGCATTTTGATATTACTTTGTTTTTTCCTTCATTCATTTTTGAGACGACCCTGCTCACCACAATTGAAACATTGAAAATCTTGGGTCATCTCTAGGTGTCTAATGGCAGCTTCTCCTATTACAGTCATATTAGGTGAGCAAGATCCAACATTAGCTGTATATCTAATCCACTCATCTATTGATGCTGACCTTGCCCTCAGTGGTCTGATTACTTCCTTGCATTCAGCATTTGTATTTTCAAAGGCTAAAGACTCAATTATTGTCATTCTTGCTACTAAATCTGATATGCTCCTTTCGATGGCTGAAGTTAACCTTTGTAAAAAGTCAGGGAAGGGTTTTTTATTTGTTTGTTTGTTTGTTTGTTTGTTTTTAGTGGACCTTGTATGACTTGAGTAAACGGTTCAAGTCTTTTATCAGATTCTTTGACTTGTCCCAGGCCTTAAGGCTGAAAATCAACACAATGCCAAAGTTTCTTGAGTATATACAGCCTGCACCTCTACCTCAGCAAAGCGACCTTCACAGAGCAGTTGGCCTATGGAAATTTCTCTACCTTTGGCTCTATTTTGTCATTCTATCTCTCTTGCATCATCTTTCCACCATGTGGAACATTGTAAATTTAGAGCAGGTTCTAGTACTGCTCTTGCCATATCTTTCCAGTCATGTGGTATTATTCTATTTTTAATAGCCAAAGAAGTCAGGATTTGTTTTACAAATGGTGAATGTACTCCAAAATTAGTGACACTTTCCTTAAATTTTCTCAGATCTAACACATCCATGGGTTACCATTCAAATTCCTGATAACCCTGTGGATAATAATCTTCTGGAGGTATATATATACCAGATAGATTAAAGTTTGTTTTCTAATAACCTTTGGTTGGCTTTCTCTAATTTTATCTTCTGTCTTTACCTGAGTATTTTCCTTATTTGAAAATTTAAATTCCTCCCTTAAAGTTGGTAACCACACTTTATATGTCACCTTTTGTTGCTCTTCCTGTTCCTTGAGTTCCTTTATTTTCTGTTCCAGGTTCTGCCTCCACATTTTGATTATTTTCTTTCTATTGCAATTTTGACTGATTGATTTTAAAAGGTTATTCTCCAAGTCTGGCTTCCAGTCATCATTGTTTTCTCTCTGCTGCTCAGTCTGATCTGTGACCTGCTGCATCCTTTGTTCTAGCATCTTTTCCAGCTTATGTCCCCCACCTTCATTTTCATCTTTCTGCCTCTTATTCTGATCTATAATTATAGATCTGTGTCTTCAATCCTAGTATTTCTTCTAAGACACATTGCCAAGTCTTCAGTTTCTCTTTCTGGTGTTCATGCTGTTCTATAATTTTCATATCTTCTGTTCTAAACCCTGCTTCCATGATCTTAGCTTCTTTTTATGTTGTAATTCTAATATTGCAGCATCTGCCTTATTTTGTTTTGCGAGCTTTAGTAAATTATCCTCTAAACTTTGCTTCCAAATTTTATCTCTATCTCTGTTCAGTCTGATCTCTGAATTGTCATTTTTTTTCTATTGTCTCTTCCAGTTCCTGTCTCCAGTCTTCATTCTACTCTTTCTGTTGCGTATTTTGACCAATAAAATCCTGAACTTTTAGTTCTAATGTTTCCTCTAGGCTATGTTGCCAAATCTTAAGCTTATCTCTCTGTTCTTCAGACTCATCTATTAACTTCAGAAATTTCTATTCTAACATTTCTTCCTATTCCAGGTAGTTACTGGACAAAGAGTACAATCCTTCATAGAGTCAGAAAAACAAAGGTTTGAGATATATTGCATAACAGAATATACAATAATACAATATAGAATCTTGTATGTCAAGTGAGCATGATATTGCATATGTTAATGTTTTGTTTAATCATAATATAAACAAGTTTTGATGATATTTATTCTGTGTGTGTGTGTGTGTGTGTGTGTGTGTGTGTGTGTGTGTGTGTGTGTTTTCACCAGCTTGTCACTGGATACAAGTTGAAATAATAAGAGAACCTTGGGTGTTGGTCAGTGCTTAATACATAACGTAGGGTTTCATTGTTTGCCACTGAGCTTCATACTGAAAGATGAAAGACTCTATAAAATTCAGAAAATTCTTTTCCTTCACTTTCTCTGTCATCATAAGACTACTTAGATTATAGAGTCTCCACTGAGTTCAGTTTTTATACGGGTACGAGCGAACAGAACTCAAGTCATCAGGATTGTGAGGGCAAATATGTTCATTCCATAAACCAGTCTAACCAGCCCAACAATATACACATCTATGAAAGGTAACATTATGTTCCATAAGCACAATACAATTATTGTTTGTTTGCTGAAATATAAAAACACAAATATTACATTTTAGAGATTACCCCTTATAGTTTGTTTGCTTCATTTTATTTAAAAATAGATACATTCTTGATGAGGCATGACCACAGAAAGATATTCAAGTACATATTATATCCAAGAAAAATAAATCTCAGGATTCCAAGGGGCATCTTAAGTGACTGTGGCCAACAGAATTCATTGTGAGCCTTGGAATTAGGAAGAGATCCACAGGGAACAAATAAGGAAAAGATCAAGCATATGAAAGATTATACTAAGGTGCAGTTTGTAACCAAAATATGTATTCTGGAGAAGATGAAGACTGGAATTTTGATTGAAATAGTTCATATAAAAGATATAATGTTGCCAGAAAAGGGGTATGATTGTGAATTTAATGTCATCATAGGTTATATTCCACTTAACTTGCCCTGTGATGAAAGGAGCTGATGCTAGATGTTTCTGAAAATAGTAAAAACAGGGAGGCAAGCAATTAGCACTCCAACAATTGCAGCTCAGTGATCTGATAATAAGGTGATGACACATACTCATAAGACCTCCTGAGCTCTTTGTAACTTAGGGCACTATTTAAAAAGTGGCTCTTAGAAACTCTCATAGGAACATTTAAAGTCATTCTTTGCAGAAAGCAGAGTGCAGGGAAAAAAATACAACCTTTTGTTTCCGTGAGCCAAAATAACACTTGTAACAAACGTGTATTACAATGCTTCAATATGCCTGCAGTTCTTTGAGTAGAATCAAGGCCTCCTAAGTTACCCATGTCCATGTTACATGCCCACTGGTGTTATTCTTGTACAGCTTATGATTTATCTATATTGGGAATACTTTACAACTGTAGTTTCTAACATAACTAGGAGACACAATGTCACAGCAAACTCCCTGATGCTTTGGCTTCTACAATCTTTCTATACCCTCTTTCACACTATTTCCTGAGATCTTTCTCTGTGTGTATGCATATATGTATGTATGCAACTTTTGTAGAAGTATCTACTGGGACTGGGTACCAAAACTCTGTAATTTTTGTGGGTTTATGTAATGGTCGTTAAAAATGAAATTGTATGAGAAATTAAAGACCAGCCTGGGCTACAGTAATGACTTCTCAGGCCAAATAGTCAGATATTGTAAGGGCTTTAAAAGTAAATAAATTTTATCTCTTTCACAAAGAATGTGGTAGTGTCTCCTTGTACTAATTTTCATCTGACTTTTCTGGATACATAATGATGGAGAGTAAGGACAAGCACCACTTAACCCAAGAGCCTTATTCAATGAAGTGCCTGTTAAAGTGAATTGCATATCCATAAGGCTCATGTCCGTCATAGCAGATAGAGAAGTGTTTACAGATTGTAGAAATCTTCCTGAGTTAGGAATGAATATCATCTCTTCTTTCTAAGTTTGTGGTCTTTTCATTTCTAAATGGTGAATTTTGGTGAGAAATTATTTTTTCTGTCATTTTGATAAAATGTTTTAAGTTTTATTGTGTAAATCTTATTTTTAAACTATATACAAATAATGTTATATTTTGATGAGATATATTTAAATGTCTTGAGTTCCGGTGTACACTATGTGGTTTAAATTAAGAAGGAGATAGGAAAAGGAGAAGAAGAAGAAACATTTCAGTATCTTCCAGTTTAAATAAAACAATCAAAAACAAAAAAAAATTTACATGTTTTTTATTCTCTGCATTTCTAGATGTTACAAGTTTCTGAAATCAAGGTTTTCTTTTTCTTTTTCTTTTTCTTTTCTTTTCTTTTCTTTTCTTTTCTTTTCTTTTCTCTCTCTCTCTCTCTCTCTCTCTCTCTCTCTCCCTTTGTTTTTCAAGACAGGGTTTTTTTGTATAGCCCTGGCTGTCCTGGAACTCACTTTGTAGACCAGGCTGGCCTCGAACTCAGAAATCTTCCTGCCTCTGCCTCCCAAGTGCTGGGATTAAAGTTGTGCACCACCACACTCGGCTTTTTTGTTTTGTTTTGTTTTCTTAAAGGAAAAGCTCAAATCCGGGTACACCTAAACAGAACTTGGAATTCTCTGTTATGGCTGTAGAAGTTTAAATCTGTTTGCTCCCCGTGTCCTTTAATATGGCCATAGGGCTTTCAGGCAAGTGAAAGGCATTTATCACTGGTTTCTTCGACCCTTAGATTAAGATAGGAAGTGTTTGTTTGGGAGGCTGGAAGATTTTTCTCTGATGGAGTGAATTATAATTTGCCAGATAAGAAGTTCCCAAGTTTCAAAGAGACTTGAATTGTCAGATCACCTTCTGCTTCATATGAAAGAGAAAGTATCTCTCAGTATAACAGCCTTCAATGTTTATATAGTAAAAATGAATGGTTAGCCATTTCATATTTTTAAGAGTACCTTATGTATGGCAGGATGGTCTGAAATTTATTATATAACTAGGGTATGTTTGTGGTCCTCCTATCTCCATATCCTAAACACTGGGATTATAGATGTGAGTATCCATGTCAGTTTATATAATGCTGTGAATCAATCCCAAGTTCTAGCACATGAGAGGCTAGCTCTCTAACCACTAAGACACAGCCTCAGCCCACATGCACACCTTAAAAGCATAAACTTGTTACTTTAAATAAATCGCTACTGATAGGGAACTGAAGCTATATTGAAACAAATACTGTGCTACATGTAACTACTTTGAAATTATTGTCAATAAAACATAGATAGTAATTTGTTATTGTAAAAATAAAGACTACTTGAGACTACTGAGTACAAGCTGAGATAGAGAGAGAATGAGAGAAGACAGAGACAAAGACAGAGACAGACAGGGAAAGAGAATAACCAAGTGTGTCTTTTCAACTACTTGCAAAGTTCTTTACAAAGTGCCACAATTCTTTTTTTTTAACCATTATTTGATTTCATTATAAAGTGAAGGATTTGGTTACCCAAAATTCCTTGGGAAATGTCATTTCAATTAATATTGTTTCAATAGATGAAGCTACATGGAGATCCCTGAATAATAGCTTTGACAAATATTTCAAGCATTTCATGTAAAGGAGGCAAATATATATCTAATGATCACATTTCTGGTCCTCTCATGAGAAATCAACCCTGTGTAGTAAGCCTACCACCTGCTATCTAACAGCTTTCCCCAGGTAGAAGAATATATCTAGGGCACAGTGGCACTCTGTAGCTACAAGGTTGGGCTTTTAGTTGGGGACATCAGATGACTCACCTTGGTAAGTGCCTGTAGATGTCTTACTTCCTGTATTGTCTCCATAACATCCTTCTCTTGACTAACAAGAAGAGTAATTAGGACAAGCAGCTGGCTGGTCTTCCAGGGCAGTTCTATCTATTTGATGGCTGGTCTTCCAGGACAGCTCTTTCTAACTGATGGCTGGTCTTCCCAGGACAGCTCTTTCTAACTGATGGCTGGTCTTCCCAGGGCAGTTCTATCTATCTGATGGTCGGTCTTCCCAGGGCAGCTCTTTCTATCTGACGAATTCTCAAACATATTCTTTACTGAAGTTGCCTATGAAGAGTAACAAAAAACAAAACAAACCAAGAAACAAGCAAAAAACCCCAAAACACAGTCTTGCTCTCTTAAATATATTTGGAGAAATTTGTCCACTAACTTTATCCCATATTTTCTTTAACCAAATTTTCAATAATATTTTAATTCAATCTTATGGGAAGGTATATGGAACTTGTACATTATAATTAATCTGCTTGTTTCTCCTTCTAAGAACATTTTTCAGTGAAGCCCATTCTTCAAAATTCTCTCTACTAAGGATTCTACTTCAGTCTTGTCTTTCAGGCCTCTTTAAGGCACAAACTACAGTTGTACAACAGTGCATCCCATGTACTACTAATATGTAAAGCAGGCTGTGCAATGTCAACTTTCTCTGCAAATGACTGTAAGAATATCTTAATGATGTCTTAGGTACAAGATTAGGGTGAGAAGACAGGGTACAAAGACTGTAGACCACAATAATATGGTCTACATGTTTATGAACCTTATTGTGACTCCAGGGCATCCCTGGGGACTGCACTTTCTGCCCCACTTCTATGTTTCTTGATGATATACTTGTATATGTGTCCTGATTTGTGGAATGTTGCATTAGATAACACTCAGAAGTTCAATGACAAAGCAGTCATGCTTTTAATATGAACCAATGCTTCAAAGGCCCCAAGGACTAGTATATGAAGATGATGTTCAATATTTTCCTAAAATAATTCTTAGGACTAAGACTGGTATTTATTGATAGAAGCTGCCAACAGCTCTTGACAGCGTTTTTATCTGCAACTGACACTTTGAATGCCACTTGATATGTTGTAATCACATGGTCCATGTAGTAGAGCTTGTCCTATACCAGCTAAGGATTGCTTATTGGATTATGTTGTTTTTCTTCATAACAACTAATACATTTTAAAATTATAAATTAGCACATTTATTAATTTGCTGTATACATACACAAACACCTAACCAAACATACAGATACATATGCACAAACATGTAGTAACACAGCTTTTTCGATGACTTCAGGTATGTATATGTATTAAATAAGTATATGAATGACATAATCTTAACTATTGTGACAGCTTGTTGGCTTTATTGGCAGAGACATAGAAAAAGAAAATTGTCATAGCAATAGTTACACACCAGGTACCAAAAGATATGTTAATTTGCACAAGCACTGAGAGTACATATGGTAGAGCAGCTGCACATGGATACGCTTAAAGTAATTCTCTGCCATTTTTCAGGATCCATCTATCTGCTGCTCAAATCAACCATGTGAGTTGAATAGAATACCATTTAAAAAAAAGAATGCCATAGGAATCACTGATAACTACATTAGCTTCTATATCCTTCATGGTGCCAGTGATTTCAAAACTCATCTGTGATTGTGTCAGTGCTTCTGCAGTATTTTTATTGGGATGTTCTGTTGTGTGTGTATGTGTGGGGGCATGTCTGTGTGTGTGTGTGTGTGTGTGTGTGTGTGTGAGAGAGAGAGAGAGAGAGAGAGAGAGAGAGAGAGAGAGAGAGAGAGAGAGAAAGAGAGAGAATGTATGTCATATGCTGCATACATGTGTACAGACCTGTGATCCTGGGAAGTTGTCAGAGGAAGATATATGATGTCATCCATTCTCACTATCCACCTCACTTTTTGAAACATGGCATCTACCTGATCTAGAAACTAAGAGTTTGGCTTAGGTTGCCTGGCAATGGTAAACCAAGGATCCACCTTTCTCTACCTCTTAATTCTGGTGTTTCAGGCAAGTACAACACTGCATAGCTTTTACATGAATGTTGGGATTTGGGATCAGGTCTTCTTGTGCAATTTCTGTCTTACAAGAAGAGGATATATCTTATTTATATTTAATGTACTTGTAGATATCATTGAGATTAACTAATAATTTGCTATATTCCTTCATTTTTCTTGTTGTTTACCTATTGGACTTTTGTTATTGCTTTTTTTTTTCTTTTAAAGAAAAGTGGTATCTCAATATAGGCTTACCAGATCTAGAATTCATTGTGCATCCAAGACTGACCTCTCATTTGGAACAATCATCTTGCCTCTATTTTCAAAGTTCAGGAATTTTGGAGTGTGCTACTACACAAAGCTTTGTCATCTTTTGGGGTAATAGATGGGGTAAAATTACGCATGCTATATACTATATAGTATACAGTTAAATATTCTGGTGTCTTTAATGGCCTCTCTGGAAAAAAAAAATCAAAGAAACAGGTATGTACCAAGCTTCTCTGTAATTGTGGACACAATAATAAAACCATATCTATGATTATGCCAAAATCAGTGCTGTGATTCTTACATGTTTTATATATATTCAAAATTCACATTCAATGTGATATTGTTATTTTTTTTCTTTAAACAGTTATCTCTAAGGAACTTCAAAGAGAAGAATGAAATCCTCTTTGCAGTGAGCCTCACAAGTGGTACCCGATACCTCCATTGCCTTTTGTGTGCCTGCTTCTCCTATATTGTCACTGTTCCTTCTTAAGCCTGCAGGAATTTGATTGACAGCCTTTGTCTCCAAGATTGGACAGCAACAAATCTTTCATCTTTTATGTGAAATGTTTTTGTTTCACATCTATTGTTTGGAGATGTGTCTGTTGAATGTAGAATTCTTGGTTTGCTAAGTGTTTTCAGGATCTTAGAGATTTTCTATTGTTCTGTGTGCTGTGGCTCTGATGAGAGAGGTTTGCTCCCTGTAGTGTGGTTTATTCTCACTGTTTTGAAATTTTTCTCTTTGTGATTTTCAGAAGGTTGACTATAAAATGTTTTGAATATTTTCTTTCACAGTTATTTGTCGAATAATTATAGAGACACTGTATCTGGTGATAAATGAATGATTTCATTACATTTCAGATATACTAGTTGATAATGTTGTTACTCATTTTTCAGCTAGATTTACCTCTTGATAATTATTTTTACAAATACTAGCTATTATACTGTTGATAATTTGCCTAAATGTTTTTTTTTCTCAATTTCCAATCTATACCTCAGCTCAAAGGATCAAAGACCTCAACATGAGACCCTGAATCAGACAGAATGGAGAGTGAGTAATAGTCTTGAACTCATTGGTATAAGAAAGGACATTCTGAACAGAATGCCTCTAGCACAGGATTTAAGAAATAAATTAATCAATAGAGCCACATGAAACTGAAAATTTCTATATGCCAAGGGCCATGGTCATTGGGAAAAAGCAGTGGACTACTGAGTTGGAAGAGCTTTTTAGCAACTACATATCTGAAAGAGGGCTAATATCTAAAATATATGGAGAACCCAAAAGAAGGTACATCAAGAAAACAAACACTCCAGTTAAAATTGGATTACAAGTATACACAGAAAATAATTAAAAAAGGAAACTCAGATGGTTGAGAAACACTAAAATGTCCAACATTCTTTGTTATTAGAGAAATCAAAGCTAATAATGTCTTACATTCTAGTTATCAGAGAAATCAAAGCTCATTTGTTTTTCCATGTTATTCAGGTCAGACTGGCCAAGTTCAATAGGGATAGAGCAGGATTGCTTTAGGAATGAGAAATAAAATAGATAATTATGGATGATCTGGGGCTGGGAGACTGGAAAAAGATGATCAAAATGGGATGATGTCTCCAATGTCAGTTGTTTTCCCAGAGGTCATGCCAGTACCATGGACCCCAGGAAAGAAACCATTCATACCCACTAACTTTCCTTAAATCCTTCCCAACAGCCCTGAATTGCACCACCTCACCTAGGTCGCATATACCAGCCCATAACTCAGGGTGCTTACTGAGAGGCCATCCCAGTCCTAGGAACATTAGGTAATACACCATTAAATACTTAGTAACTCTCAATAAGGCCTCCCAACACCTGCAAATCGTACCCATCCCTTGGGCTCCATAATCTAGCCCACAACACTGGCAGAAGACTTCTGCTTTACTGGAGACTACTCTGTAATAAGACCCAGAGACCAAGCAGGCTATAGAAACTCAGTGGAAAGACCCGACTGGACCATAAGAATCACTGGTCATCAGAACCCCAGGTCACTTCAGCTGTAAGACTAGGGAAAAAACAGAAACTGATGGGGAAAAATACAACAACAAAATCCATATAATAAACATAGATCCAGAAATTAGCATGTAAACTTATAATAACTAAAGTCCAGATGCCTAGAGGTGAACTGAAGAATTGAATAAAAAATTGCCAGGAAAATATGGGACCACCAGAACCCAGTTCTAATACAGCAAGTCCTGAATAGTCCAACACAAATGAAGCACAAAAAATGTGAATATTCCAACCTTATGAAGATTATAAAGAACTTTAAAGAGAAAATTAATTACTACCCCAAAGAAATTCACAAAAAAAATACAAACAGGTGAATGAATTGAATAAAATTGTTTAAGACATGAAAATGGAAGTAAAAAGAATTAATAAAACACAAACTGAGAGAATCCTGGAGGTGGAAAATCTAGATAAGCCAAAAGAAATTGCAGATGAATCACAAATAGAATATAAAATGTGGAAGAAAAAATCTGAGGAATTGAAGATATGATAGAAGAAGCAAAGGAAAATGTTAACAAACGCAAGGCAAAATTTAGGTTAACCTTCCTTCCTGAAGTTAGTATTAGTAATGACATTGTAGTCTAACTATGTAAAGAGGAACTAGACTAATATATGAGAAATATTATTTTAATTGTCTTATATAGGGAACAATGGAACAACATATTTCCTAAATATTTTTAGCAAAGTCTATTAAGTTGTAATAAAAAATTGCAGAACATGGAAGTTTAAAACTTACCTTAAAAATAAAAGATTAAGAAAAAGAAAAAGAAAAAAGAAAAAAGAAAAAAATATTAAATCTAAAAAGCTCCTAACATAATCTTGGAATCTATTAAAAGACCAAACCTAAAAATAATAGAGATAAATGGAGAAGAATTCCAGTTCAAAAGCTGAGAAAATATTTTCAGCCAAACCATAGAATAAAATTTCCTCAAAGTAAAGATATAGCTATAAACATATAAGAAGCTTACAGAAAATCAAATAGATTGGTACAATTAAAAGAATCTTCCTGCCACATAGTAATCAAAACACTAAATGTATAGAACAAAGAAAGAACATTAAACGTTACAAGAAAAAGGCCAAGTAACATATAATGTTGAGGTTTGGTCTGTTGCTATGTATTATAATGCTAACTATGCGTCTCCAAGATCTGGTTGCCTCAGCAATGAGGGAGCACTCATGTACACCAAGTGATACTATGTAAACTTGTTCCTTAATGCAAAACTAGTGATTGAATATTGATGTCTCCAGCCTTAGTTTGGACATAAGAAAGATAGATAGGCTTGGTTCCAAGGGCTTGGATCTGAGGTAGAAACTGAGAGGGGGGGAGGGGGAAGGGGGAGACATACAGAGACAGATAGAGACAGGGAGACATAAAGATGTCATGGGGTAAGGGATCTTGAGAAGTGAGCATGTAAAATGCCCAATCAGAGTAAAAGCAGGCCAGACAGAACTTGGAAATTCATACCTTACTGTTATTTACAAGCAAGTAGATAGAATGTCTTAGAGGGCTGATATCTGAACAACTCCAGTACAGTTTAAGGTTTATTATAAACACAAAGATTTTGTGTTTTTTTTATCTGGCAAATAAATTATCAAAGGTGAGGTGGAAATCCCCATTTAATTTTACTATTATCCACAATCTTTTGTGGCCCAATGTGGTGCAAAATCTCACGTTTGAAATGCCAGGTTCCTGAATAAAAGGCACCTGTCTCCCATGCTTACAGATCTGCAGGATTAACATAGTAAAAACGACCATCTTACCAAAGGCAATCTACAGAATCAGTGTGATCCCCATCAAATTCAAACTCAATTCTTCACAGAGATAGAAAGAACAGTTCTCAATTTCATTTAGAAGAGCAAAAAAAACAAGGATAGTGAAAAAGTATTCTCAACAATAAGAGAAATTCCAGGGGAATCACCATCCCTGACCTCAAGCTCTGCTACAGAGCAAAAGTGATAAAGACCACATAATACTGGTACAGAGACAAAGATGTAGATCAGTGGAATAGAACTGAAGAACCAGAAATGAACCCACACACCTACAGTCACTTGTTCTCTGACAAAGAAGATAAAATCATTCAGTGGGAAGAGACAGCATTTTCAACAAATGGTTGGTTCAACTGGCAGTCAGCATGTAGAAGAATACAAATTGACCCATTCTTATTTCCTTGTACAAAAGCCAAGTCCAAGTTCATTAAAGACCTTCACATAAAAACAGATACAGTGAATCTACTAGAACAGAAATTGGGAAAGAGCCTTGAACACATCTGCTCATGGGAAAATTTCTAGAACAGAATACCAATTGCCCAGATTCTAAGATCAACTGTAGATACATGGAATCTAATAAAATTGAAAAGCTCCTGTAAGGCAAAAACAAAGCAAAGCAAAGCAAAACAAAACAAAACAAAACAAAACGAAACAAAACAAAACAAAAAACAAAAAAGCTCTCATCAGGACAAACTACATATTGGGAAAAGATCTCTACCAACCCTCTATCTGATAGAGGGTTAATATCCAATATATACAAAGAACTCAAGAAGTTAGACTCCAGAGAACCAAATAACCCTATTAAAAAATGGGGAACAGAGCTAAATAGAAGTCTCAACTGAGGAATCTCAAATGGCCTAGAAGCACCTAAAGAAATGTTCAACATCCTTAGTCACCAGAGAAAAGCAAATTAAAATGACCTTGAGATTCTACCTCATACTAATCAGAATGGGTAAGATAAAAATCTCAGGTGACAACAGATGTTGGCAAGGGTGTGGAGAAAGAGGAAAACTCCTCCATTGCTGGTGGGATTGCAAGCTGGTACAACCCCTGATAAGTGGATATTCGGCAAAGAGTGTGGAATACCCGTGATACAACTGGGATCCCTGTACTATGTCCAGGGATGAGGTAGGGGAAAGACTGAAGAAGCTGAAGTGACCTTATCTGGCATCAATGTGGGGGAGGCTCTCGGTCCTGTGAAGGTTTGATGCCCCAGTGTAGAGGAATGCTAGGAATGCTAGGGAGGTGAGGCAGGAGTGTGTAGGTGATGGGGGAGCACCCACATAGAAACAGGGTAAGGCAGGATGTGTTAGAGGGTTTGCAGATGGTAAACCTGGAAAGAGGAAAACATTTGTAATTGTATATAACTAAGATATCCAATTAAAAAAAATAGTGCTACTTTGAACAGCCAACAAAGTCTCCATAAAATGTGGAGTTCCCACAAGAAGATGATGTCAACTCATAAAAAGTAACATAAATTAAGTCATCATGCTACTCTGAGCAGCTGGTCTCCTTGGACATTGGGGTATGGGCCAAGCCAAAACCTTTGAACAGGTACAATGTAGCTTGGTAATATCCTTACATACTAAATGAAAAAGAATTTAAGTAAAGTTGAATACAGAGAATGATATTTAATTAAGAGATAAAGGATAAGATAAATCCACAAGTATATTGATCTCCAAATAAGGGGAAAAGAAATAGAAATTGACATAAATATTTTCAAGGGTACACGGATACTAAATAAACCCATGTATTTCATCCCAATACTTGGAAAATGAAGGCAGGGACAACTAAGTTCCTTACAAATTCTAGACCAGCCTAATAAAAAGAGCAAATCCAAGTTAGCTGAGGTTTCACTGAGAAACCTTGCTTCAATAAATAATGATTTTAATTGTTTTAAATTATCAAAATGAAGGTGGTTATAAGTTCAATGGTCATGATATAGTGCATCCTCTTTGAGATGTCAACATGAAGCCAACCTAGGTAGGTAAGAGGCTGCTAGATTAGACCAGCCTTTTTAATGACTTCAGACCACTAGACAAAGTGTATGTTATGGTGGAAGAGGGCTAAGTGGAAAGAAGAAAGTCTTTGGATTCTGTCCAAAATAATAAGGACTAGATTTGATAAAAGGAGACCCCCTGAATATCTCTGCTACAGAAAAGAAAATCAAGAGGCTCAAACAAATTTTTGGTGTATTTGCTATTCCTGTACTTAGGAACTGGCTGCAGCATACAAATATCTCCAGCCAAATTTTCAACTTGTGTGGCCAATAAATTTTATTGGCTACAGAGTTCTCATAACTTATTATTGCATGCTATCCTTTCATATGGCATGAATGGTGATCTATATACAATTACATCATATGATCAAATTAACTTCTAAGGAAAGACCATTATCTTTCACCTACTCAAATAAAGAACGGAAAAATCATCTACATGATCTGTGCATACTGCACATTCCATATAATTCTCTGAGAGAGAGAGAGAGAGAGAGAGAGAGACAGAGACAGAGACAGAGACAGAGAGACAGAGAGACAGAGAGAGACAGAGAGAGAGAGAGAGAGAGAGAGAGACAGAGACAGAGACAGAGACAGAGAGACAGAGAGACAGAGAGAGACAGAGAGACAGAGAGAGACAGAGAGAGAGAGACAGAGACAGAGACAGAGACAGAGAGACAGAGAGACAGAGAGAGACAGAGAGACAGAGAGAGACAGAGAGAGACAGAGAGAGAGATAAAATAGAAAATGCAGCCCTAACAAGATTCACCCTCAGAGATGCTGAGATGCTGAGATCCTGAGACTTGTTCCAGCTTCCCTGCTTGATAGTGCCTCAAACTGATGCTGTTTCCAGAGATCTAGAATACCTTCAGGAAGGATTACTATTCCCAGATGACCTTGGTTCATCCAGCCATACAGACTGATACAAACAAGGTTTCATTTATTTAAAACATATACACAGGACAACAAATGATACTGTCTTTCTTTTGACTTAATCATTTTCCCAATTTTCTGAGTACCTAAATAGGAATTCTTCCCCAAATTTATCAAGAAGCAATTACAAGATGATTATTGTCCCAGGCCATTAATTTGGGATGCAAAGTTTTGTTTATTTTATGATTATACATATGTTGTCATTTTAGCAGAAAATTATAAATAGTTATGGTCTTTGACAGGGAAGAAACTAAATAGGGAGCTTAGATTTAAGGATTTCTACTTTTCCTTTCCTATTCTTTCTCCATTCCCTCTTAGATAAAAGGAAGAAATTTTAAAAAGGGGGAGAAATACAGAATTATCATATATAAATAAATAAAAGTATATATTATTAAATCTACTCTTCAGTTTAGAGCCATTGCTGTTCTTAAATAAGGTGACTGTTGTTACATTGGTACAAATTGTTATATTTTGATACAGATTTAAGACTTTCATTGCTATAAATGTTCATGTATTGAAACAAAATTAAGGTTAATTTTATATAAGTTACAATTTTTATAAAGGTATTATGGCTATGCAACTTATGTAAAAATACAAGGTTTAGTTCCAGCCATTATTTTTTCATTGACCTTCCTTTTTTATTGGATATTTTCTTTATTTTCATTTCAAATGTTATCCCCTCTCCCATTTTCCCACCCTCCCAGAAACTTCCAATCCCATTCCCCCTCCCCCTGCTTCTATGAGGGTGTTGCTCCACCCACCCACCCACCCACCCTCCCACCCACTCCCACCTCCCTGCCCTCAATTCCCTTACACTGGGCCATCTATCGAGCATTCATAGGACCAAGGCCCTCTCTTTCCAATGATGCATGACAAGGCCATCCTCCACTACATATATAGATGGAGTCATGTGTATTTCTTTGTTGATTGCTTAGTCCCTGGGAGTTCTGGGAGGTTGTGCTGGTTGATATTATTGTTCTTCCTATGGGGATGCAAACCCCTCAACTCCTTCAGTCCTTCCTCTAACTCCTCTGTTGAGGACTCTACAATCAGTTCAATGGTTGGCTGCTAACATCCACCTCTGTATTTGTAGGGCTCTGGCAGGGCCTCTCAGGAAACAGCCATATCAGGCTCCTTTCAGTATGCTATTCCTGGCATTCACAATAGTGTCTGGGTTTGGTAACTGTATATGAGATGAATTCCCAGGTAGGACAGTCTCTGGATAGCCTTTCCTTCAGTCTCTGCTCCACTTTATCTCCATATTTGATCCCATGAGTATTTTGTTCTCCTTCTAAGAAGGGCCGAACACCCACACTTTGGTCTTCCTTCTTCTTGAGCTTCATGTGGTCTGTGAATTGTACCTTTGTTATTTGGAGCTTTGGGCTAATATTCACTTATCAGTGAGTGCATGCTGTGTGTGTTCTTTTGTGAATGGGTTACCTCACTCAGGATAATATTTTCTAGTTCCACCCATTATAATAGCTACTATTAAAAATTTTTAGGATAATTAAGTAAAACACATAATAGTTAATCACACTTAGTCATGTTAGATACTAGCCAGCCTTATCACAGAAATGCACATCCTGTGATGAGCAGATAATAGGTAGCTGGAGAAAGGCAATATTTTTTGTTAGATATGCTATAGATAGATAGATAGTCTTCATAAACTTGAGACTCACAGAAAATGGCATTTAAAGATGTTTTTATTGGTTAAGATGTCAATGACTGGCAGTACCCATTATTTTTAACAGAAAATAATAAGCATCAAAAATCTTCACATGGAGTTGCTTCAATTGTGGCAAGGTAGCCATTGGGCAAAGATAATGGCCTAACTTCATTTGCAGACAGAATGCTGTCCAAAACAGACATAGGGAAGTTGGCTGACACTTTCTGGCAAAACAGAGTAAACAATTCCTTCACAATTCCTGCTTCACTTAAGCTCTCTCAGATACCCTGGGCCAGAAGGCTAAAAATGTTATAGAGAATACTTGGAACTCCTGGAAGTTAGCTGTTTTTGTCATTTGTATAATTGCTAGAAACTGCATCCTTGCGCTTCCTGCTTACTCAGGTAATATTTATTCCTTCTCAGCTCTGCGATGGGGTTGAATACTAGATATAGTCTCACAATTAATCCTATATTACTTAGGATTTAATAAGAAATTTGGGGTTGGGGGAGGATAAAAATCAAAGTTAGGATAGATATTGATATAGATAAAGAGAAGTCTGTACTCTCCAAGGTATCATAGATAATAAAAATATTTTCTCTTGATTTTCAAACACAAACAGCCTGGACTTTTTAAAATGTACCTCTTACCTAATAATTTTCATACATATGTTCCTAAAAATAATAATTGTTTAATATTATGTGAGAAGACATATTTTATTTAATATTTTATTTGTTTAATATTTTATTAAGGCAAGAAAGGAAAATTATTGAAATTTGATCTCTTCTTATGTTTGCTAATACTAGATACTGTCTCCAAAGATCTGGTTGCCTCAGGGATGACAGAATCCTCATGTATACCAAGTGATGCTATGTAGCCTTGCTCCTTAATTTAAAATTATTGGTTGAGTAAAGATGCTACAACCAATTGCTGGGAAAACGAGAAATAGGTTGAGCTTCAGCTCTGGGTGCTTGGAGTCTGAGGCACAGATCATGAAAGAGAGAAGTCGTCATGGGGTAAGAGATCATGAGAAATGGCCATGAAGGGAGACAATCAGAGTAAAAGTTGCCCACAGTAATGATGGTAAGTCATATCTCAGAGTTATTGAAAAAGAAGTAGACAGAATATCTTGGAGTGTTAATCTCTGCAAGCTGTAATGCTGTTTAAGGCTGACTATAAATATAAAAGTTTTGTGTCTTTTATCTGGGAATTAAATATCCAAAGCAGGGTAGAAGCCCCAAATTAATATTAATATTAACCACAGCAATAGAAGGCAGACCTATAAAAATCACTTCTTCTCAACTTATAAATCTGAAAGGGCCTAGAGATATTTGGTACAGACTTCAAAATCCACAAATGTCAATCCAGAATATAATACCCAGCAAAAATTTCAATCAACATAGAATACACAATATATATAATGGCGAAATCAAATTTAAATATCTATTCCCAAACACAGACCTACAGAAGATACTAAAAGGAAATCTCCAACCCAAGGAGGTTAGTGACACCCAAGTAAACACAGAAGATAAATAATTTTACACTTGAAATACAAAAATGAAACCACACACACACATGTATGAACAGCAACACCACCAATATAAAATAACAGGAATAAAAAATTATGGGTTATTAGTATCTCTCAACCTCAATGGACTCAGCACCTAATTACAAAAAAAAAAAAAAAAGACTCACAGACTAATAAATTTTGAAAATATATGAGTTTTCTGCTGCATGCAAGATGTACACACTCAATTTCAAGATAGATGTTACCTCAGAGTAAAGCCTGGAAAAGTTTTTCAAGCAAATTGAACCATGAAGCAACATTTCGTAGTCACTCTAATATCCAATAAAATATATTGTCAGCCAAAATTAATCAAAACAGATGAGAAAGAGCTCTTCATACTCATTAGAAGAAAAACAATCTACCAATATGATGTCTCAAATCTTCACATCTATGCTCTAAGTACATCAGCATCACATTCATAAAGGTATTATTGCTAAATCTTCAATCAGACATCAAACCATATACATTAGTATTAGTAGTATTATTATATTATATACATAGTGGGAAACTTCAACACACCACTCTTACCAATGGACAAGCCATCTAGACAGAAAATAAACAGAGAAATAATGGAATGAACAGACATTATGACTCAAATAACAGATATCTACAAAACATTTCATCATTTCAAATCATTAGGCCTTATTTCAAAAACATGGAGTACACAAACTTGGAAAAATATAAAAGAAATGGACAAATTTCTCAATCAAAAGTACTTACTAATGTTAACCCAAGAACATATAAACAATTTAAGTAGATCTATCATCCCTAAAGAAATAGGAACAGCCAATAAACCTCTCCCTACTAAAAAAGAAAAAGGCCAGATGGTCTTACCATAGAATTTTAGTAGACTTTGAAATAAAAATGAATACCGATACTACTCAAATTATTCCACAAAATAGAAACAGAGAAAACTTTTCCCAATTTCTTTTGTGAGACCATAATCATGCTGATACTCAAGCCACACAAAGATTCAACAAGTAAAGGAACTGTCAGATCAACTCCCTTCGTGAAGACTGAAGCAAAAAAATCAACATAATTCTCACAAATTGCATACAAGAACATAGCAAAACAGATTATTCAACATGTTCAAGTAACCTTCAATGCAGGGATTCAGGACTGGTTTAACATATGAGAATCAGACAAAACAATACACTATATAAACAAACTGAAATAAAAAATAAACACAGCATCATCTTACTAATTAATGGAAAAGCCTATGCCAAAATCCAACACCACCGCTTGATAAAATTCTTGGCAAGATCAGTGATACCAGGGATACACAAAATATAATGAAGTCTATATATAGCAAGCTGATAGCTAGCATCAAATTCATTGTAGAGAAATGTAAAGCAATTCAACATTAAGCAAGGCCATGACAAGGCTGTCTCCTCTCTCTGTAGCTATTCAACATAATACTTGAAGTTTAGGCTATAGCAATAACCAAACTGAAGGAGATCAAGGGGACACAAATGGAAAGGAAGAAATCAAAGAATGGGTAATTGCAGATGGTATGATAGTATATATAAGAGACCCAAGTAATTCAAACAGAGAACTCATACTACTAACAAACACTTTCAGTGAACTTTCTAGATAAAGGTTAACTAAAAAAAATTAAAACAGTCTTCAAAATAGCCACAAGTAATATAATATATAGTGTAATATTTAACCCTGCAAGTGAAAGATCTATGTAATGATTAATTCGAGTCTTTGAAGAAAGAAAGTAAAGAAGATATGAGCAGATAGAGAGATCTCCCTTCCCCACTGATCAGTAGGATTAACACAGTAAAAAAAAAAAAAAATGACCATCTTACCAAAAGTAATATACGGATTCAATCAATTTCCATCAAAATTCTAATATAATTCTTTACAGACCTCGAAAAATATCCAAAATCATATGGATAAGCAAAATGCAGATTAGCTAAAGCAATCTTATTTAATAAAAGAATATCCAGAGTTATCATTACCCCTAGTTACAAACTGTACTACAGAGCAATAGTAGTAGAAACTACATGATACAGGCATAAAATAAACAGGTTGATCTATAGATTCAAATCAAACCCCTAGAAGTTAATCCACATACCTGTGCTTAATTAATTTTTGATAAAGAAGCCAAAATTGCATAGTAATAAGAAAGCATCTTCAAAAACGGTGCTTGTGCAACTTGATATCTAAATGTGGAAGAATGCAGATATATCCCTATTTATCATCCTGCACAAAATGCAAGTCGAACTGGATCAAAGACCTCAGTATAAAACCAGATACAGTAAATCTAATAAGACAGAAAGTGGAGAATATCCTAGAACTCCTTGGTATAGGAGGCAACTTCCTGAATAGAACACCAATATCTTAGGCACTAAGATCAGCACTTAATAAATGGGTCCTCACTAAACTGAAAAGCTTCTGTAAGTCAAAGACACTATCAATAGGACAAAATTACAGCCTAAAAATTGGGGAAAATCTTCACAAACTCTACATCTGACATGGGGCTAATATTTAAAATATAAGAAGAATTCAAGAAGTTAAATACCACAACCCCCAAAAGATAATTAAAATTAGGATACAGATCTAAACAGAGAATTCTCAACAAAGGAATCCTGAGTAACACTTAAAGAAGTGTTAACCATCCTTAGCGATGATTGAAATGTAAATCAAAGGGACTCTGAGAGTCCACCTTATACTAGTCAGTATAGCTAAGATCAAAAATTCAAGGGACAGCACATGCTGGCAAGATGTTCTGGGGGACACTCCTCCATTGCTGGTAGTAGTACAAACTTGCACAACCATTCTAGAAATCAATTTGGCGGTTTCTCAGAAAATTTGGAAGAGTTCTTACTGAAGACTAAACTATACCACTCCTGGTCATATATCCAAAAGAATTCTCCACCATCCTACAAAGACACTTGCTCAACTATGTTCACAACAGATTTATTCACAGTTACCAGAAACTGGAAACAACCTAGATGTCCCTCAACTGAAGAATGGATTAAAAAAATATAGTTTATTTACACAATGGAATACTAATCAGCTATTAAGAACAAGGACATCATAAATTTTGAAGGCAAATGGATGGAACTAGAAAATATCCGAAGGTAACCCAGAACCAAAAGGAAATGTGTGACATGTATTCAGTTAAATTACATTAATTAATTATAGTAATTATATTAATTAATTATTTATTTATAGTATTATAATTAATTATAGTAATTAGTTATAACATACAGGATAGCCAAATTACAATCCACAGACCTGGTGGTTTCTTAGAAAACTGGGTTTCGATCTATCTAAAGACTAAGCTATACCATTGCTGGGCATATACCCAAGGTGTGCTCCATCATACTATATGGACAGTTGTTCAACTCTGTTTATATCAGCAATATTCTTAATATCCAGAAACTGGAAATCACCTGGTTTAGATAACCACTGTTAAAAGCAATGACATCATGAAATTTGCCATCAAATTGATGAAATGAAAAGCAATCATCCTGAATGAAGTAACCCAGATCTAGAAAGATAAGCATGGTTCTTTACTCATTTAAAGTGGGTATTAGCACTATTGTAAAAGATAACAATGCTACAATCCAAACACCCAAGGAAGGTAAATAACAAGGATGTCTCCTGGGGACATAGGAATCTCAGTGTGAACAGGAAGTAAAATCAACATTGAGGCTGGATGGGGGATGTTTTTAGTAGAGTGGGTGAGAACAGGATGGGGAAAGGACTGAGGGTAAAATACTTGGAGAGACAAGTGGAATTGTAGGTAGCATCTCTGGAATAAGCTAAAAGAGGTGAATGGTAGCTTCCAGGAATATGTGAGCATGATTCTAGCTAAGACTCCTTACAATGGGGAATATGGAGCCTGAATCTGCCATCTCTTGTAACAAGGAAAGACTTCAAGTGGAGGGACTTGGTATACCAACCCAACCACAAAACCTTCAACGTATAATTAATTTGTTCTGGCTACGAGAATACTTGAGATAAAGGTGGAGTGGCCAACCAATGACTAGTCCAACTTGAGATATATGGTCTTCAAACACTTCAAAGATCTATAGATTATAGTACTTCCAATCTACTTCAAAAAAGATTATGAGTATAGAACCTCCAAATGGAGTTTGCTTCAAATTTGGAAAAGCAGACCACTGGCAAAACAAACAAACAAACAGACAGACAGACAGACAGACAGACGGACAGACAGACAATAACAGCTACTCTTACCTTGACTGTTGACAAACTGTCTAAACTAAACTATCTATCTAAACTTAAACTGTGGATGAGGGGGACATAGTAAAATTGACTTCTGAATTTTGCAGAAATAGAGTCTTTCAAAATTCCTGCTTCACAGAAAAGTCTGCCAGATATTATTGATTTATAGGCTAAAGATTAGATGCCATAATGATACAGAGGAAGCTTGGGTGAATGTCCAGGCAGTGAAGAGTCTGTCATCGATATAGTTTGGAAGCTGCTTTCTCTGTACTGTTGGGGTATGCTATGTGAAATTATGTCTCTGTCCTTCTTCACCTACCTAAGGCATTCTATGTTTGGCTTTAAGAAAAATCTGATGGAAAATTAGCTGGGCAGGAATTGGAAGGAGGTACTTCCTGAGAGAGGTAAAGGAACTCTGTGAAGAAGAGAAAGGAGGTGCTTTTCACTAGCAGGCTTGAGAGAGGATGGACATGATTGATCATAGGCCTGCAAAGTATAGCTAGCCAGGTGGCTGGATAGAGCTAAGTGGGAGGTTTAACATAGATAAGCTGGTTGAGTGTCTGCCCAGTTAAGGCCTGAGGTGCTGAAATATTAAAATGTAACTGTGTGGTTATTTGGGGGAAAAGTTGGTTAAGAAAAAATTGCCACTCTATTAGTTTCCAGCACTAATTAATATATGAAGAACATAGTAATACTTTAACTTACACTGTACTTCCTGTTTTCTCAGGGAATATTTATTCATCTCAGGTTTCTGATGTAGTCTTACCATTTTTATTATTATCAGATTAAAAAAGAATACTCACAGAAGAGGTTCACGTTTATGAAGACAAAAAAGCTTGAGTTGTTTTGGGATCTAAGGAAACATTTAGAGTCTAATATGATTATTTGACTTTGATAAATGCAACATATGATAAGAAAGGGCTTTAGGTACAAAACTTTGAACTCACTGGGTTTGGAGAGATAGTGGAGTATTTTCTCCAAGGTTGCCAAATGCATATGGACTTGTGGCAGGATTTTTCCTGTCCAAACTATTTAATTATTAGTGCAGCAGGAGGACGGTGATTGGACAGGGAAAATGGAAGCAGAGCTAAGAGCTGAAGGGGGAAGAGGGGGAGCAAGATGGAGGAAAGACACAAAGAAGATCCTGATCCTGTGTAGGTTTAAATAGCTGTAGGTAGTTATGAATATCATATAGGGAAGGAATAATTGGGATAACTTGTCTAATCTAAGTGGGCAACTTGTATCATTATCAATTGGCACAGAAACTATTGTGTGAGCAGCTTGTGAAATGAGAATTTACTGATATGTGAGTCTGACTGGTTAATTATAAGCTTCAAGAGTTTGTTTTACTGGGTTACTGGAATGTGAGACCTCCAACCAGAGACAGGTGAATCTGAGCAGGGAATACCTTGACTGGTCACTTGGGGGTGGGGGGGGGACTAGCTCATGGGGACTCACAGAGACTGAACCACCAATTAGCAAGCCTGTGTGGAGTTGGACTAGGCAGGCCCTGTGCACAGATATTACTATTCTGTTTCTTGGTCTTCCCTTTCAACTCCTAACAATGGGAGAGGAGCTACCTCTTCAGAAAAGAGAAGGCTTCAGTAGATATCAACCAGTCACAGCATATCAAGTTGCAGTAAAATTAGATATCCATTTTCCTAATAAGGTCATAAAAGGCAATTCAGTAAGAAGTTGATGGCAGTGGAGAATGGGGACAGAAAGAGACTAGGAGGAAAAAAAAAATCAAGGGAACACTGCAGCCAGAATGTTAAAAAAAAAAAAAAAAATGGAGAATGAAGATGAGATTAGAATACTGAGAGGTACACTAAAACTAAAGGCCATTTGAGATGACCTAAGGAAACCTAAATCATTAGTAATGTCCTAAAATACATACATTTAGAAAGGCAACCTAAATGGAATTTCCAAATAATGCAGATACAGAGCACCAGCTAGACATTTCTTGTCACCAAAGGAAGCCCCAAGTTCTAAGCATTGGTAAAATCTGATCAGTTGTTGCCCAAAAGGATGCTAAAGGAACCCCCAAACAACACAGGTCCTTCTCTTTTTTTGGTTGTTCTTCACCAACTAATTGTAATGTCCTATCATTGAGAACAACACTGAGAACAACATCAGCAAAACTCATTGAAGATGGAAAATTTGAACTGGCAGCTACTCAGAACCTTTACCCCTTCTGATGGGTACTCATGTTGCTGGATGGTACTCTGAATATTATCACAGGAGAAAGGACAACATCAAAGCAGCTACAAACCATTCTATGGAAAATGGTGACTTCTCTGAAGAATATACTAATACAGTAGTGGCACAGAGCTGGTAAGAACAACCAAATCTGATTAGATTTAAAACCCACTCCTGGCACTGTTTATATGGCCCAAAACTAGATAGGACAAATACATAGGGGAAAATCAAATACTGATGTTATGCCCAACGAGAATAGCAATAAAAATGACTCCTAACATTCTGTGCTATTCATATAGATCAGTGTCTTTTTCAATCATCAGAAAGAGAAGCTTACTCCTGCAGTGCCTGGGAACAATGTGTAGCTGGGCAATGTGTAGAAAGTTATGAGCCTTGGATTACTGAGTCCAAAATGGATGGATCCCCCAAGTCCCTCCCTTGAGGACTCAGAATACCCTCCAGGAGAGGAGACAGGATTGTAAGAGCCAAGGGAAGTGGAGCACACCAAGAAAAAGGCCTTCTTAACACAGCAAGGTCAATGCACATCTGTACTCACAGAGACTTTGACATTATTCACAATGGCTGCATGAGTCTGTGCCTGATGGGGCTCCAATGCTAAGGGGGATAAGGACACAGGCCCCAACTAAAATGCAGACACTAATAACGATTGATTTTCTCCAACAGAGTCTCATTGAAGATACAAATGACAAGACTTAGGGAAGTGCAGGGCAGGGAGCACGGGAATAAAGGGAGTGGGAGAAAACCCATGTCCTGCCAGAGTTCCGGTGCTGGGTGGGCAGATGTGGAAGGACTGGTGCACACTTTCTACGTGGTCCCAGGTGGGTGTCTGACTGTGTGAAGCACTGGCCCCAGCTAGGCACGTGGTGGACAAGGGGCATTCCTAGGTACCAGGTTCTCAGCCATGGGTATCCCAGACACCACTGGACATGATGAAAGAGCTGAGAACAGAATTCGTCTCCCCCCCCACCCCACCCAGGCCCGGGTGGGTGGAGGGGGCGGGACTCAGTCTGCCCTAGGGCTGAAGGGAGGAGAGGGCAGGGGGAGCGGGAGGTTCTGTGTGTGTGGTTCCCATGGGGTGAGAGTCCTTGGTCCATTCTGTGGCTGGAGTGTAGGAAGGCCTTCAGGCAGGAGGTTAGGCGAAGCTGGTTAGGAGAAAGCCTATCCCATTGTTCAAGCACTGCAGGCCTTGATGAACAGAGACAGTCTATGGTTTTAGAGCTTTATTGTAGAAACACAGGGGGAAGGAGAGAAGGTAGAAAGAGAGAGGCTAGCCATGGCCATTGGGGGTGGGGGGAGAAAGAAGGACAGCTAGAGGTGAGAGTAAGAAAGGTGAGAACCTTAAAGAGAGAGAGGAGGGGCAAAACAGCCTCTTTTATAGTGGGCTGAGCTACCTTGTTGCCAGGTAACTGTGGGCACCTGACTCTGGGAACATGGTTCACTTTTCTGTCCCTTGTAGGATTTTCTAGTGGGACACTGGAGCAAGCCTCATTCAACCAAAATAGGCTGCCTATCGCAGACCATCAGGGCAGGGTCCTTGCCTAGGAGTAGATGACTAACACAAAGTAAATTCAGTGAAATTTTTGCAAGTTTTGTCTCATAATACTTTGCCAGAGAATTTTTTTAATCAATAAAGGTCTTTTGAATTTATATTATGGTTTCTGAATTTGTGTTTCAATGAGATTTCTGTGTGTGAGCACATGTATTTCTGTGTCTATTTGTTTCTTTGCTTTCTTCTCTTGATACTTTCTTCTGTTTCTTTGTCTTCTCCTATTCTGATTTGTTTTGTCTTCTCTTATTTTATTATTTTTTTTACATACCTATTTTTTTTCTAACTGAAATAAGAAAGGGTGTGAATTTGTGGGAAGAGACTGAGAAGGATCTGGGAGATGTTGGGGGAAGAGAACCATAATAAGAATATATTATATGAAAAATTATTTTCAATAAAAGAAAAATAGCAAAAACCAAAACAGAAACAAATAAAATAAACATTTTATATCATATATTTTAATTTATAATTCATTTGTCTTTCCCCATAGTATTTATTAAATTTTCAACTACCTGCTTATTCTGGACAGTTTATAATATGTATCAATAAAGACAGAATTATGAATAGAGCTACCTTAATTATGTATCTAGTTAATGTTTTAAAATTCGGTCCAGAGTTTTCTTTTGTTATACTTATGTTTGAGATATCTTCTTTATTACATTTTTTGTTTCTTAAGATGACCACAGCCCTTACTGTGATGTCTGCCTGGATATACGTATGTATGAATCCTCTTAGAGATTAATATAACCCTATTGTACAGAACTGACACATTTTGCTCATCACTTTAGCTAGAGAAGATACAGCTAGAGTGAAGGCAATTCCTTAGTCCAAGTATCCTCTCCAGAACCTGAATCTGTAGCAGGTGTGTGTGTGTGTGTGTGTGTGTGTGTGTGTCTTCTATCCCCCAAGAACAGAGAGGCACAAATCTGTTGTTTAAACAACGAAGTCTATGGTTTGTTCTTATAAGAGTCTCAGATATATTTTCTCAAACAACCTTTATCTTACCACTTAGCTTCAAGAGTTTTTCTTTGTCAATCATTTTGTCAACTATAAATGAATATGTTCAATTTTGTTCATTTCAAAATGATATATTTTTTTATTTTTCACCTTATAGAAATAAAGAAAATATTTTATATTTTGCTTAAAGGAGGTTTATGCTTGATTTTTTAACTTAGTGGTACTTTCAAGAGGAAGTTTTAGTGTAGCATGTTAGTATTATGTTAACATAGCACTGTTGTATATGAACAAGTGCCACTGCCTGTGCCTGATTTGAAGGCAAGGACATATGTCTTCATGTAGTCCCCAGCACACATATTGAGACAGTCTTTTGTTGGGCCCCATTTTGGCCCTGTATTGGGCCTTTAGGACAAACCCGATCCTGGCTCAAGTTTCTGCAGCCTTGTGGGAGAGCCAAAGCCTGGTTAAGTTTTGAGACCAGGCTCAGTCACTTCTGTATCAGGGTGATGATGTAGAGCTTTGCCATTGGCCCTGTCACAAACCTCATACTCTCCGGCACCCTTCCCTGCTTCCTATGTCATCTTACTCCACCAAAAATCCCCCTCCCAATATTCTGAACTTATATAAGTGAGAAGTTGATGCCATAAAGTTGAGTTCCTGCTTCAACAAGACTCTGGGCTCAGTGTGTTTTTTTGGGCCATTGATACTCACCACACTGCTCAGTCTCGGAGAGAAGCTGGTGGGACCAGGACCGGGACCTCTCTCCTCTTGCCTAGACCTGCTGGTAAGTAGCTGGCTGTCTTTCACTAAATTTGGAGAAGCCAAGCTTAATAAAGTAGTCATGTGATTTTTTTACATATTTTGTTGATCTGATGTCTTACCATATTTGATCATCAAGAGGTAGAGTAGCTGCATATTTATGAACATCAACAATCAGTCATATGTTTTTATAGATTTGGTGACAATCAACTTGTCCTGTTTTCTGTTGAGAACTATTTCTGAAGCTCTTTCTTAAATATAAATGTGATTCAGCTGTGGACCATCTAAAAGTTTTGCTCTATTTGGAAGACTCTTGCTGGTGCAGCTCCTTTTGATAAATTTCCTCAGATAGTCTGTTTTATCTCTGATGTGAATTTTCACAAGTCTGATCTACAAGGAGCTGAGCAGTTGTGCAGGTTGCCAAATTGCCTCAAATATCTAAGAAAGTTAGTGCCTCTCTCTCTCTCTCTCTCTCTCTCTCTCTCTCTCTCTCTCTCTCTCTGTCTATCTGTATTTGTTTCTGATATTTCTAATTTTGTCTCTTTTCTCTGTTCTTCGATGCATGGATTTGAAGTCTATCTGCTTTTCTTTAAAAAACCAATGCTTATGTTTACTTTTACTGTTTTTTTTTATTTTTTTGTTATTGTTCTTTTGTTGCTATCATTGAAATCTGCATTCAATTTTATTTGTTTTATGCCATCTTTTTTTGTCATTCCTTTTTTTTCTGAGATATAATTGATATAATTTGTTTCGGTTTTGTAGTTCCCTTGATTTGCTTTAACTTCCTAAGTTTTAATTTAGAGCCAACTCTATTCATGTGAGATTTTTTTTTCCCCTGACACATGCAGTTAATAATACAAATATTCTTGTTTGTATTGTTTTACCTACTTTAAAAAGTTTTAATAAATCATATTTCTAATTTCATTTAATTGAACACAATTTTTAGATATTAAGTTTTATTACTTATAATTTTGTGTTCGCACATATCTCCCTTTGTATATATATGAGGGGAGTTAGTAGCATGGGTCAGAAAAGGGCATTAGATCATCTGGAGATTGAATTCAGTGGATCATTATCCTCTGACATGGGTGCCAGGAGCTATGTTCCAGCCTCTAGAAGAAGAGTTTATAATCTTAACCACCGAGGAATCCCCAGCCCCAGTTGATCTTATTTTAAGTTTTTTCCCTGAGAGTTTTCATATGAGACTTGTATGTCATCTAGATGTTTGCTTAATATTCATCTTTACTCTCAACAGTGTGTGTTTAAATATTGGGAATGTCAATAAAATTGTCCTTTAAAACATGAGTTACTAAAAGAGATTGTAGAACCTTGAAGTATTAACTTGTAACAAACAGAAAATGTAGTGATTATAATTGACTGCTATGCTTCTTGCCAAGTTTCTATTATATATTCATATATAGATATACATGTAGATATACTTGCCATGCTTTATGAAACATGTGTTTATGCATGAAAATTTACCAGTTGATGTTAACCATGAACTTTTTACTGATAATTAATAATTTTCACTTTTCAGTGTATTCTAAGTTTAGAAATATACCAAGTCTATAATTTTGCTTTTCCAGATCAATAAATGTCTACCTTATTAAATTAAAATTAAGATCTATAGCAGGGCAACTCAGCAACCATAACAATTCAAAGAGAGATGGGACCATGATTAGTGAGTTTAACTATCAATAATGTTCACAAGAAAACAGTAAAAATAGAGAATATCAGAAAAAGATGATGTAGAGAAGATTGTAGTCACTTTCAATAGTTCAGGTTGTAACAAATGACAGTATGATAAATATGTGTGTGAGTATGTGTTCCTGTGTGTGTGCATATGTATGTGGGAACTTTTGCATATAATATGTTAAAATCATTATTCTAGTGCCTTCTATTTAAGCCACAAAGTAATACATTGGAGCATGAAGCATTGCTTCTATTTTATAAATAGAATTCTAGAAAGACTAAGTAACTTTAGACTACCTAGTGACTAAATTGTGCAGCTGAACTTCTGGCCCATATCTAGCTCTACAGACTTTTGAATATATTTCTTTTTATGCGATGCTATCATAAGTTATGAGTCTATCAAATGCTTGCTGACTTGTGTAGGTTAAAACCATTTTGAAGAGCAAAAACATTTGAAAATGGCGATCTATCTGATGTAGATGTTGCTATAGAAGGAACTGAAGAAAGATCATTCAATACTAAACGTCTTAGCCGGGGTTTCTATTCCTGCACAAACATCATGACCAAGAAGCAAGTTGGGGAGGAAAGGGTTTATTCAGCTTACATTTCCATACTGCTGTTGATCACCAAAGGATGCAGGACTGGAACTCAAGCAGGTCAGNAAGCAGGAGCTGATGCAGAGGCCATGGAGGGATGTTCTTTACTGGCTTGCNTCCNCTGGCTTGCTCAGCCNGCTCTCTTATAGAANCCAAGACTACCAGCCCAGAGATGGCNCCACCCACAAGGGGCCTCTCCCCCTTGATCACTAATTGAGGAAATGCCCCACAGCTGGATCTCATGGAGGCACTTCCCCAACTGAAGCTCCTTTCTCTGTGATAACTCCAGCTGTGTCAAGTTGACACAAAGCTATCCAGTACACTAAATTTGACCTAAGTATAGGGAGCATCTGTTACTAGTTGACTACCTTGAATTTAAGTAGATATTGAGTTAAATTCTTCAAAGTATTACCAAAAAGAAAAAAGCACAAAAAGCTCCTGCAGTTTATTGATTTTAGTATCACAAGCTTGTCTTAGTTACGACTTACTAAGTCTTAGATTTACTAGTACTTCATTTTGCATTGACTGCATTTTCTTAAACTCTTTGCTTTCTGTGAAACTAAAAGAATCAAATGTTTTAAAAGGGAAAAAGTGCACCATAATATTAATGGGGAATAGTGTTTTAACATATTTTAATCATTTTCTCTAACCCTTTTCAAAAATCAACAAAGAATTTTTTTGACTGTAATTTTCTTCTCTAGTAAGATAGTAAATATGTTTCAAAATAATCTTAAATATTAGAATGTATTCTCTTTCAGGAGAAGGTTGAGAGGCAGAAATTAGTCAGGAAATACCTGTGAAAATTTCAGCTGTGTTCACCATTTTCAAAATAAGATGAAATGAGTTATTCAAAATGAGGTAAAATAAGGGTATGTTATAATATTCTACATGTGTAAACCTAACAAAGAAATATGGATTTACAGATTTATGTGTCTTCAAGGATGTGAGAAAGCTGGACTATACAGATAACCAGTAATCCTGAGAGCATACAATAGAATCAATGGTGTTACAGTAATTATAGTTGAAAGAAGTAGATGTTCCTGTGAGCAATGCTGTAATCATCACTACAATTTTACTAAAGACTAGAGAAGTACTGTCATTACTTAGAGAATAAGATAGGACAACAATAAAATGGGAAAAGCAAAGAGGAAGAGGGAAAAGGAGGATAGTAAGAACAGAATAGGGGATTCTGATATCTGCACTTGGGATACTGCTGTCTTTTTTTAAATCATTCTTCCAATTGTTTCTGACACATATTAATGTTTATGAAGCATTGACTGACATTGACCAGAAACACCAATAACAACCATGTCAACAAATTTGCATGTTTACATGTAACAACTGTTATTGCTTTTTAAAAGAAAAATTTAAATGGATAGAAATTAAGCATTTCATTTTTTTTTAATCCAGAACTACTTGAATTTGTTTTTAAGGTCAAATAAATAATGAAGGGATAAGCAATGTATTTTTATCAACAAAAATCAAATAAGTAGAATAAGTCATTACAAAAGAGAAGGGATAAAATAAAAATGAAAATCATGTGTCATCTGCAGGTACTCACATATAAAAACTTTTATCCATCATAGCACTCCAGTTAGATTAAGATGAGGAAGCTTATTTAAACTTTCCATCAGAAGGCTGTGAATACAAAGGAGTCAGAAGCTTGTTTAGTTATTATTCACTCTACAGTAACCATTCATGCTCACAATAAGCCATTCATTGCAGGAGATGGATAACCAGAGTCCACTCTTATGGAGAAAGCATGGTATCAGGAAGGGGGTAATGATTACATATCATTTTCAAAGACACTTATCTCAGCACCTGAGATTATTTTTCTGAGTTAATTCTGATCTGTACCCTGACACACTACTTTCCTCAGTTAGTAAATATGTATGCCCACAAATACTGTTACTACCTCATTTTTTTTCTGAATCAGACACCAGTAGAGGAGAAATGGAGATCAATACAAGGATAAGGATGAAGACTAAAATAACTGGAGTGTGTTGTGAACTTCCCTGGTGCTATTTGTATTTTGATGCTAACTCTGCTTCATTAAGAGGGCTGCCCATCCATCCCCCGTGAGTAGTGGATTATGTACTCAGGTGATTTCATATGAACTATCTTCCCATTTTACCTTGTGAAACAAAGGCTAAAGCCAGTGGTTGGATAGTGGGAGGGAAATGTAGGGTTGGAAGTTTTAGAGAGAGAAAGGGGAAGAAGGAGGAGACAAGGAGATGAAGGAGACAGAGGAAGAGGGGGTGGAAAGAAGATGGAGCAGAACCACATGGCCTGGAGAAGCCGCAAGTAACAAGGGATCTCATAGCTGGGGGATAGAGTAATGTAATGGTATATCTGCCCAATCAAGTCATACAGCTTAGAACTACTATAATTAGGTTGGATGTTCTTTGCACAGGCTTATTTGTGTTGGAGATTTACTGAAACAGTAGTCTTAGTTGATATCCTTGACCATGTTATTTGGTTTCTTTACTTGTCAATATTCCAATACTTAGACCACCCTAATGCTTTCCAACTCCCAACACTAGATAGAAAAGAAATCAGATTAAAGGAAAGAGGGGTATAGAACTCTTTTGAATACTTTGTTCTCATAAGGGACTTCAAGAGCCTTGGGACAAGTCCAGTCTTCATTGACAATGTATCCTATTTCTTCTTCTCAATTCTTTGCTCACAGCCACTTGACAAACAGTGATGACAGGAAGCAGCAGCTGCAGCTACAGGAAGAGGAGCAGGAGGGGCAGTAGCCAATCCAGGCCTTCTCATGCTCTCTTGTACATAAACTTGCAAGATCCTGCAGAATAAAACTATCTGCAGCTGTCAAGGATCATGCCCCTGCTAGTGTATAAGACATATCATAGTCACCATCTATGAAGCAGCCTATTATCCCACACCTGTCTGCCAGAGCAGGTGAGAAAGCCATATTGTATACAGGGTCCCTTGGAGACTAGTCTTTGCAGGTGAATGTGCAAACTGCAGAGGCAACACATCTTCTGTGACAGGCCCTATTTTGGGACTATATCTTCAGCCAGAAGGCAGATCTGAATGCCAGAACTCTGTGCACCTTCCCTGCTAGAGGAGAGCTTCCCTGCGGAGAGTACTCTGACCACTGAGACTCAGGAGAGAGCTGGACTCCCAGGACTGCTGACAGAGGCTAACAGAATCACAGGAGGAACAAGCTTCAACCAGAGACAACTATAACAATTAACACCAGAGATTACCAAATCTGCTTGTGGACGTTGTACATCGTGGTGCGCACTAGGCTCCGCACCACGATGTACAACGTCCACAAGCAGAAACAGAACCACATGGCCTGGAGAAGCCGCAAGTAACAAGGGATCTCATAGCTGGGGGATAGAGTAATGTAATGGTATATCTGCCCAATCAAGTCATACAGCTTAGAACTACTATAATTAGGTTGGATGTTCTTTGCACAGGCTTATTTGTGTTGGAGATTTACTGAAACAGTAGTCTTAGTTGATATCCTTGACCATGTTATTTGGTTTCTTTACTTGTCAATATTCCAATACTTAGACCACCCTAATGCTTTCCAACTCCCAACACTAGATAGAAAAGAAATCAGATTAAAGGAAAGAGGGGTATAGAACTCTTTTGAATACTTTGTTCTCATAAGGGACTTCAAGAGCCTTGGGACAAGTCCAGTCTTCATTGACAATGTATCCTATTTCTTCTTCTCAATTCTTTGCTCACAGCCACTTGACAAACAGTGATGACAGGAAGCAGCAGCTGCAGCTACAGGAAGAGGAGCAGGAGGGGCAGTAGCCAATCCAGGCCTTCTCATGCTCTCTTGTACATAAACTTGCAAGATCCTGCAGAATAAAACTATCTGCAGCTGTCAAGGATCATGCCCCTGCTAGTGTATAAGACATATCATAGTCACCATCTATGAAGCAGCCTATTATCCCACACCTGTCTGCCAGAGCACTGCTTGTGGACGTTGTACATCGTGGTGCGGAGCCTAGTGCGCACCACGATGTACAACGTCCACAAGCAGGTAAAGAAAGAAATACTCATGAATGTACAAGAAGCCCACAGAACTCCAAATAGACTGGACCAGAAAAGAAATTCCTCCTGACACATAATAATCAGAACAAAAACTGCACTAAATAAAGACAGAATATTAAAAGCAGTAGGGGAAAAGGGTCAAGTAACATATAAAGGCAGGCCTATTAGAATTACGCCAGACTTCTCACAAGAGATTATGAATGCCAGAAGGTCCTGGACAGATGTTATACAGACCCTAAGAGAACACAAATGCCAGCCCAGGCTACTATACCCAGCAACACTCTCAATTACCATAGATGGAGAAACCAAAGTATTCCATGATAAAAGCAAATTCACACAATAGCTATCACCGAATCCAGCCCTTCAAAAGATAATAAAGGGAAAACATCAACACAAGGACAGAAACTACACCCTAGAAAAGCAAGGAAGTAATCCTTCAATAAACCTAAAAGAAGACAGCCAAAAGAACAGAATCCCAACTTTAACAGCAAAAATGGAAGCAGTTACTTTTCTTTAATTTCTCTTAACATCACTGGACTCAATTCCCCAATAAAAAGACAAAGACTAATAGACTGGCTACACAAACAGGATCCAACATTTTGGTGCTTACAGGAAACCAGCCTAGGGAAAAAAACAGACACTATCTCAGAGTGAAAGACTGGAAAACTATTTTCCAGGCAAATGATCCAAAGAAACAAGCTGGAGTAGTCATTCTAATATCGAATAAAATTGACAACCAACCCAAAGTTATCAAAAAAGACAAGGAGGGCACTTCATACTCATCAAAGGTAAAATCTACCAAGAGGAACTCTCAGTTCTGAATAACTATGCTCCAAATACAAGAGCAGCCACATTCATTAAAGAAACTTTAGTAAAGCTCAAAGCACACATTACACCTCACACAATAATAGTGGGAGAATTCAATACCCCACTCTCACCAATGGACAAATACTGGAAACAGAAACTAAACAGAGACACATGGACAGTAACAGAAGTTATGAAACAAATGGAGTTAATAAATATCTACAGAACATTTTATCGTAAAATAAAAGGATACAACTTCTTCTCAGCCCCACATGGTACCTCCTCCAAAACTGACCACATAATTGGTCACAAAACAGGCCTCCTAAGATACAAAAATATTGAAATTATCCCATGCATTCTATCAGATCACCACGGACTAAGGCTGATCTTCAATAACAGCATAAATAATAGAAAGCCAACACTCACGTGGAAACTNAACAANACTCTACTCAATGATTCCTTGGTCAAGGATGAAATAAAGAAACAAATTAAAGCCATTTTAGAGTTTAATGAAATGAATCCACAACCTACCCAAACTTATGGGAAACAATTAAGGTAGTCCTTAGAGGAAAACTCAAAGCCCTAAGTGCCTCCAAAAAGAAACTAGAGAGAATATTTACTAGCAGCCTGACAGCATACCTAGAAGCCCTAGAACTAAAGGAAGCAAATTCACCCAAGAAGATTAGACAGCATGAAATACTCAAACTCAAGGCTGAAATCAACCAAGTGGAAATAAAAAGAATTATACAAAGAATCAACCAAACCAAGAGCTGGTTCTTTGAGAAAATCAACAAGATAGATAAACCCTTAGCCAGAATAACTAGAGGGCACACAGACAGTATTCTCATTAAAAAATCAGAAATGATAAAGGAGACATAACGACGGATCCTGAGGAAATCCAAAACATCATCAGATCCTACTACAAAATGCTATACTCAAAAAAACTGGAAAACCTGAATGAAATGGACAACTTCCTAGATAGATACCAGGTACCAAAGTTAAATCAGGATCAGATTAACAATCTAAACAGTCCCATTTCCACTAAAGAAATAGAAGCAGTCATTAATAGTCTCCCAACCAAAAAAAAATCCCAGGACCAGATGGGTTTAGTGCAGAGTTTATCAGACCTTCAAAGAAGACCTAATTCCAACTCTC
>NC_034599.1:6947511-6948807 GCF_900095145.1 Mus pahari | reverse complement strand
ATTCAATGCAATACCCATCAAAATTCCAACTCAATTATTCCCTGATTTAGAAAGGGTAATGTGCAAATTCACCTGGAATAATAAAAAACCAAGGATAGCAAAAACTATTCTCAGCAATAAAACAACCACTGGTGGAATCACCATTCCTGATCTTAAGCTGTACTACAGAGCAATTGTGATTAAAACTGCATGGTACTTATAAAACGACAGACACAGATGGAACACAGGTTCCCAAATGGAGGAGCTAGAGAAGGTACCCATGGAGCTGAATGTGTCTGCAACCTTTTAGGTTGAACAGCAGTATGAACTAACCAGTAACCCCAGAGCTCATGTCTTTAGCTGCATATGTAGCATAAGATGGCTTAGTTGGCCATCATTTGGAAGAGAGGCCCCTTGGTCATGCAAGTTATATATGCCACATTACAGGGGAATCCCAGGGCCAAGAAGTAGGAGTTGGTAGGTAGGGGAGCAAGGTCAGGGGGATGGTCTAGGGAACTTTCGGGATAGCATTTGAAATGTAAATAAAGAAAATATCTAATAAAAAAAAAAGGGTAAAACAAAACAAACAAAACAACAAATGTAGGACACCACCATGAGCCTGAACTCATGGTTGGATTTTAAAATCAATTACTTTTTCCATGTATCTACAGTAAATCTGTTTGGACTTTAAATGAATAAATAAATAAATAAATAAATAAATAAATAAATAAATAGGAGAGAAATCTAGGAAAGGGGATAGAATTTGATATCTAAATGAAGAAAATATCTAATAAAAATGCTAGAAGTTGAAGATGCAGAGGAAGAGGAAGGAGGAGGAAAGGTAGAAGGAGAGGGAGAGGGAGAAGAAGAGGAAGAAGAAGAGGGAGAATAAGAAGAAAAAGAAGATGATGAAGAAGAACAAGAATAAGAACAAGAACAAGAATAAGAACAACAACAAGAAGAACTAGAAGAAGAAGAGGAGGAGGAGGAAGAGGAGGAGGAAGAAGAAGAAGAAGAAGAAGAACAAGAACAAGAACAAGAACAAGAACAAGAACAAGAACAAGAACAAGAAGAACAAGCAGAACAAGAACAAGAACAAGAACAAGGACAAGAACAAGAACAAGAACAAGAACAAGAACAAGAACAAGAACAAGAACAAGAACAAGAACAAGAACAAGAACAAGAAGAACAAAACAAGAAGAACAAGAAGAAGAACTAGAAGAGGAAGAAGAAGAGGAAGAAGAAGAGGAAGAAGAAGAAGAAGAAGAAGAAGAAGAAGAAGAAGAAGAAGAAGAAGAAGAAGAAGAAGAAGAAGAA
>NC_034599.1:6929694-6946386 GCF_900095145.1 Mus pahari | reverse complement strand
AAGAAGAAGAAGAAGAAGAAGAAGAAGAAGAAGAAGAAGAAGAACAACAACAACAACAACAACAACAATATCAAGAAGAACAAGAAGAACAAGAAAACAAGAACAAGGCCTGGCGTGGTGGCACACGCCTATAATCCCAGAACTCAGGAGGCAGAGGAAGGAGGATTTCTGAGTTTGAGGCCAGCCTGGTCTGGTCTACAGAGTGAGTGCCACGACAGCCAAGGCTACACAGAGAAACCCTGTCTCAAAAAAAAAAAAAAAAAAAAAAAAAAAAAAAAAAAAAAAAAAAAGAAAGAAAGAAAAGAAAACAAGAACAAGAACAAGAAAAAGAAGTGCAAGAAGAACAACAACGACAAGAAGAAGAACAAAAAGAACAAGAAAAAAAAAGAACAAGCACAAGAAGAACCAGAAGAAGAAAAAGCAATAGAAAATCTCCTCTTGGTGAAGAGGACAAAACACATAAACAGCAGCACCAATACACCTCTGAAACAAAATATTTATTTTCCCCCATGCTTCTCTTCCTCTATGTCATTAGAAACCAAGTTTCCCCTTCTTCCTAGACTTATATTTGGCACCACTTACTGATAGTTTGTTGTTTTCTTTTATTTGTTTTTTACATTTTATTGGATTGTTATACCTATCACCCTTCTAACACATATTCAACCCTAATCCATTCCAACACTTCAACACTAGATGAGAAAGAACGGTTAGAGGGGAAAGATGGCATACTTCCTGCTGATTCCTGCTAGGGTAACTTGAAGCATGTCCAATCTTCTTTGTCAGGATATCCAGTTTCTTCTTTTCTTCCCTTTGCTCACAACCACTTGACAAAGCACAACAACAGTCACCAGCAACATCAGAGATGACATCAGCACATGAGCAGTAGCCACTGAATCCCTACCTGTCCAGCACCACAGGGTAAACTGAGGCAGCCAGTGAAAAGGGGAAGAATGGAGTTTTCTTATTTACCTTTGGCAACTTCTATCAACAACTTTGTGGCCAAAAGCTGCTAGTTGGTAGGAAATGTATGAGCATCTAGAAACAATCCTGGGATGAAGACTCTATGGCTATTCCTCTCCAGAGTGCTCCCATTTCAGCCATGCAAAATAGTGGGCCATCTCCAGGAAACTCCCTTATCTGCCAGAGATCTTCCTAGATGGCTTCTGTCACCTCTGTATGTTCTTCCATATATATTTCTCCAGAATCCCAAGAATTAAACTATCTTCATCTGGCAAAAATCATAACCCCTTAGAGCACAAGATAATCATAGTCAGTGGCTATGGACAATATGAAGCTGTCACATATCCCACACCTGGGTTTAACATAAAACCATATTCTTATTACAGACCTGGGTTTAGAAAGAAATCTCTCACTACAGTGGAGGCAAGCTTTTAATATTTGATTCACTTAAACTCAGGCAAAATTCACATAAATCACTTTACATTGTTTCTAATATAGACCCTCTACTACACATCTAATAGAAGTCAAGGATTATCTTCCAGTGTATGCAAGGAAAAAAATGTCCCAATGATGCATATATTGCATCCATTCATGTTACAGAAAGGCCAAAATGAAAGAACACAAGATCAAGTCTTTTATGTTACAGCGACTGACATACGTATGGTACAATCTAAGGAGTCTTTCTAACAGTAGCAAATTCTACCTAGGAAAGGGGGAAAGAGTGAGATCTTTGATTTATGTCATAGAAGTGCATTTCAGGGAGATTTGTTGTGATATAGAATTAATTTTCTTAACAAAGGAAAAGATGGGGAAGGAAAGAGAGCGAGAACATCTAAATTTCTGCCTGTAAGATGATGGAAATAGAGAAACTTCTAAGTGATTATAAAATTGTATGGCTTTTGAAATTAAGTTATTCAAAGGGTATAATCTATATTCAGGTGCAAAATTGAAGAATAGTTTTAAGTAGGTAAATTTTAAGTTAAAAAGTGACTTTTTGATATAAATTAGATATAAATATCAGCACTGATCATAAACTCCAGCTCTATTGGAGCAGACTGATACTCAATATTTCATAATATCACCCTTACGATTGTCAAGTTGAAACTCTCATGCCCCATTTATAATACTATGTTGAAAGGATATTCTGTCTAAATTTTCTTTGCAAGCAGGAAGTAGAAAAATATGTCCTTCCATTTAAATAAAAGATATCTTTATACAAAGGCCGTGGGATAACTCTGAAAAGCCTGGGAGGAAAAGAGGCTGCACAGGATAGCCCGATCTTCCAGAAAAGTACACACTTGTTCAGGGCTTTGGTGCACATAATTTTGAGATCAGAGATTTACACGATACACTGAGAGACAAAAGGGGGAAAGGGAACATGGAAGAAGTCCACACAAAGTAGATTTTAGATTAACCTCCATTTCCAGTCTTGTTAGAATATGCAGCACACTCCTGTTAAGATCACATCAGCAGCAGGTCTCATGTGAGAGGTTTTATTGGTAGAGGTGGCCTCTGAAAGGGTAAGAGGGAAAGAGAAGAAGTGGGGTGTGTGTCAGGATACACATCTTTAATCCAGGCTCTGACACATGTGATGCACATGCCAAGGGATGTGCAGCAGGTGCCATGGCAATGGAAGCAGAAGCAGTGCTTTTACCTAGAGATGACATGTCTGTTACCTGAATCTTGGAGCTGGCTACAGAGAGCTTCTGGCTATATATAGATGCACCTAATGCTAACAAATCTAGTACTTCATGGAATTCTGGATAATAAATTTTACCCGAGAGTTATTCTTTCCCCTTCAAACAATTGGTTTTTTGTTGTTTTTGTTGTTCCAAATTAACATTAGAGAGTTTGGGGGTATATGCTGTGATTTTTATTTCCTTTTCACTTTCTAGATTGATTAAGCATTTCTAGAAGCCAAAGACAGGTTATGTATGGGACATCCCATATTACCATAAGCAATTAGCAGGAAGAAGTAGACAACTGAGAAGTAAGTGATCAGAAGAAGAGAGATTCAGGGAACCAGGAAAAAAAATCAATGTGTCTTCTAAGAAGATGGATGTCAGTGATCCACAGAAACAAATGGGACAACATATTTCATGTATTGAATATGAGGTGTTTCCTGTTTCCAAACAATGTATTTTAGATTCTAAAGTTGCTACATATATATTAACTTCCTGTAAAAGAAAAATGCATGCCTGTGTTTTATACTCTATTAGTTCTATATCAGACCTCAAGTTTGGCAGTTCTGCTAACAGTGCCCTACGATGATTACTTTGGCCTAATCCAGGGAGAACACTGATCTGGTTAAACTCAGCCATCCTTGGGAATCTCATGATGCTGGTTTTTGTTTACAGGGTAAACCACTTCTTCCATTATCTACCCCCTACCCCAATAGATAAAAAGTTCTAACCAACAGAACAGCCTGCATTAGCTCAAAGACCCCTATTTTGCTATCACACAAAATCCACTTTCTTTCCCACATAACTTCTGCTATCTATTCCTGAGGGAGATCCCTGCACTTTGTCCTCGATAAACTGTTTTTCTACCCACAGAGTGGTCTAGTTTGCTGCTTCACTGTGCTTCCCATAAGAGGTAAACTCAATTCAGCTATATTTTGAAACCAAGATAGTCTATTTCAGTGAAGGACTCAATTATTTCATCTGTCTGTCTGTCTGTTTCTTTGTCTGTCTGTCTATCTAACTATATGTAGTTGTCTTCAGACTCACCAGAATTGGGAATCAGATCCCATGACAGATGGATGTGATCACCATGTGGTTGCTGAAAACTGAACTCAAGAAGAGCAATCTGTGATATGAACTGCTGAGCCATCTTCCTCGCCTAGGACTCAATGATTTAAATTTAAATGTATACATTATACTCACATGCCACAATAATCCAAGAGTGGTGGCCCTTTGTACAAAATGACCTTTTCCTTAATGGAAGTTAAAACATGGTCAGATAGAAGTAGTTCTCAATAGAGAACATGAATGTTGGACATTTACTATCAGTTAATTTCAGAAGTAATGATGTACCAAATATAAACAGAGGAAAGAAACTCTGAATCTTTACAATATTCAAGAATGAGGAGCAGAATTAAATAATATACCATATAGAAATACATTCAGGTATAGATGTGCCTTGAAGATATTTTCTAATTTGTCCATCAATTAGTATGGAATGTTCTATTTCTGGCACATACATGTTAATTAATTATGTATGTTTGCTTGCATGCTTAATTATCAAGACAGATTTTTCTCGAAAGTTTATCTTTGGCTCATTCTCTCCACAGAACACAAAGGCTTAAATTGCTTTTGTTCAAAGAAAATAGTTTCATTAGAGTTGTTCCACCTCAATGAAAACTAACTGATGTCATTCAAAGGGATATAATAGGTACCTTATAATTGAAAGAGTCATCACATTTTCCCTGAGATGGCATAAATCACTCTGTAAAGTTTTAATATTTGTAAAATTTAGAGGAGATGACTCCACTTTGAAAGTAAAACTGTAGATTCAGTACTATCGTAAGCAAAAATCATTACTTAATCCAGACAATGATTGACAGTACAAACTGTCACATATAAACCAAACATATTTTAAAACAGGAATAAGATCAGCAATGCATGTTTCAAAAAGAATAAAGTTTTCACTTATAACAATCTTCCCTGTGGCACTTCAAAAAGGAAAAGAAGCACCAGAGCTTCAAATAAGGGGTATTCCAAAAACAAATGTATTGGTCAGGATTCTCTAGAGTAACAGAACTTATGGGTAGTCTCTGTATAGTAAGGGAATTTGTTGATGAGTAACAGTCTGTAGTCCAACTCCCCACAATGCACATCAGCAGCTGTGAATTCATGTCCAAGGATCTAGCAGTTGCTCAGTCCTAGAAAGGATGAAGGTGAAGACTGAATCTTCCTTCTTCCAATGAACTTATATAGCTCTGCAGCAGAAGGTGTGCCCCCGATTAAAGGTGTATACCACCACCACCCCTGGATCTGGGACATGCTTTGTCCCAGATGACTTTGAACTCAGATATCTCCTTGCTTAGTCTCCAGATATTCACAATCACTATGTCTCAAGATCTTCATGCCAAGATCCAAGTCATAAACTTGTTTATCTCAGTCTCAAGATCAGGATGATAGGTGAGCCTAATCCTGGATTGTAGTTCTCTCCAGATATAGTCAAATTGACAATCAGGAATTGCCACTACAACAAATTTCACACAAGACTACAACTCATTCTATTTAAATACTATAAGCAAATGAATTAATGGCATACTTCTATTTCACTATCAACTAAAGAAAACTGTATCATTTTATGTGTGTAGCCATGTAAACTCTTGATATTTTACATTTCAGAAAAATAGTAGCTAGGCATCATTATGACTATACTGGATGTAATGTAACATATGGAATAATTTCACTCTGTTGGCTTACAAAACATAATAGTAAATATTTCTTATTAAAGACAACCTCAGAATAATAAACATACTGTATTCAGTTCAACAGAATTTCAATGAAGGTAATGCCTCAATGAAGGTTACATCTTAAATGTGTGTATTTCTGTGAAAAAAAATCCCATTGACAGCCAATCTTCATTATTTAATGTAAACTCTTCACTTAGGGCCATTTATAATTACAGGATCCCCAAGATCTCTCAGACACTGGACAAGGCAGCTTACACCAGCAGATATGAGGCCCCCAACACATATACAGCAGAGGACTGGGTATTCAGTCTGGGTTCAGTCAGAGATGATGCACCTAACCCTCAAGTGTTTGAAGGCCCCAGGGAGTGGGGAGGTCTGGTGGGATGGGGAGTGGGGAAGGATAGAGACATCCGCATAAAGATGGGAGATGGGAGTGAGGAGAAGGTATGGAATGTGGAACAATCAGAGGGTAAAACAGAAGGGGGATAAAATCTGGAGTGTACAAAAAATGATTAAATAAAATTAAAACAAATAAAAATGAGAGTGGAGAGAATGCTCTGATGAGATGGAAAGGTGCTAGATGAGGAAGGATAAAATAGATAAATCACTACAGACATAGACTGAAATGAATTCCAAGAGATGGCTCTGTAACCCCCGAAATAATGATACTAGAGAGACTTCAGTGTTGTGTACAGTTTGCCTCTGAGCTTCCAGACCCCCACTCTCCGGAAGCTCCCGTCCTCCCTCCAGCCCTAGGCAAGCAAGATACACAGACAGCTGGTTTCTGTGCTGCATCTTCCTTCAGCAGCCACAGGCTCCCTCCCCCTCCCCTAGAGTTAGAATGGCACTACCCACAAAATTCCCCTTAATGAAGACTTTTTGAGGAGACATCCTCCCAGCCTCTTAAAAAAAAAAATGAAAGAAAGAAAGAAAAAAAGAAAAGAAAAGGAAAGGAAAAAAAAAAAACCACTCCTGCTGATAAGCAGCAGCAAAACTCCAGGTGCCTGTCCTTGATACCTCAAAGAAATAACAAGCTCAAGGGAGACCATGTAAAAAAAGGTAAACAGAGGTCAGATGACAGACAGTTACTACTGGCCATAAACATAATCCTTGAACAGACACCCATTAACTCACCACCCGCTTCAGTACTAGTCCAACTCTAGTCCCATTTTCTGTGAATATTCACACTATTCCTAACTATACTGTATATAAACTCAATGTTTTCTAGGCTCAGGGTCGATTGCCAGCATTCAGTTGGTGAGTACAAGACAGGAGAACGAAGTTTGAACTTGAAACAATAAAAGATTCCTTTGCAAATTGCAGTGGACTTTGCAATTCTTGGGATCATCTGGGTTTCCTGTGAACTCAGGGCACAACAGTGGCTGTGCTTGTCATGTTTAAATAACAGACAGCAGCCAGAGTGGTTGATGTAGAGCAAGAGCAAAAATAAATGGATTATCAAATGACATAATGACTTTTCAATTACTGTGTATGAGACAAACATTTCTTTGATGATATTTCAACAGAAGAATGATATGATCTAACTTATGTTGTTAAAGTACCATTATGTGAGCCCTATAAAACAAAATTGCATCATGAAAGAAATGGTGAAATCAGGAAGATCATATCTTGAAGCAGTTGAAGTAACTAAGGCAAGGATTATGGTCATTTATACCATGATTATAATAGCAGCAATAATGAGAAGTAGTTAGTGGCAATAAAGGTTTGATTATAGTAACATGATACACATGTGTAAAATGATCCTAACCAAGCTCATCATTTTATACAATGAAGATATATCAACAGTATTATCATTTGTAAAATAAATTTAAAGGAAATAAATGGAATTTGAATATTAAAAAATATTAGAAGAGAGATGCCTTAATGTCCTGCACCTGCACCATGGTTACTCTCACTGACATTTCTGGTTTGGAGTACACATGACCACTAGTGACAGTGAATCAGTATTGCAGACTTAATAAATACAGCCCACACTCTCTTCAGACTCCCTGGGCCTCTCTCATAATCCTTTCTTATTGTTGGTGCTCTGAGATCCTGTCAATGTACTGCAATCTATCTGCTCACTGTGTTTCATATGCTCTTCTTGAGTGGGCAGTTTCTTGGACTTTCCTTCATTCTGCTGATCTTGCTGGTTACTTATTTCTTAGGACAAATTTCCTTTGTCCTTTGTCTAGTGCCATTTTCATAACTGCCCAAACAAAATTGCAAGGGAGACCAAAAATTTGAGCACAAGAATCATAGAATTTAAGTACACCATATTAATACCTTGGGATCTAAGCATGATTTTACTGGGTTAAAATTGCATAGAATGCAAATTTGAGATTGTTTGACTTCTCTGCCATGAAGACTAAGGTCTACAAATATAAAGTTTCATCGGGAAGGAAAAAGAGAATAACTTAAATTCAGGAAGACAAATCATTTAAATAATCTCTGCATGGGTAGTGCATTGCTAACCATTAATTCATTGATTTACTCATTCATATCAAAATGTGAATATTTACTTTATACTTTTAATTAAATTTAATCATTCAACTTGTTCCTGTTTTGGCCACTGTGGCTTCTTTAACCTGAATCCTATGGCCCTTTGACCAGTATTAACACCTTTTGTTTTTTCATGCTTCCTTACTTCCTGATCCTATAAAGTAGTAAAAGTTATTTTCATGTCTTGTAACCTACTGGTTCTGATAGGCTTTTTATCTTGTTATGTTACTTTTATACAACTTTGCTATTCTAAACATACATTCTCATTGAAAGTTTTCTTCTTTGTTGTAGCATTTTCTGGGTAAATCAAGAATGAAGGGAAGCAGTAATTGGCTATATCTGAGTACTGTGGATTTAAGTAGAGATTTTTATGAGCATTATATAAGCAGACCATGAAATTAGCTATTACTCCACCACAACAAAATATATAAACTGGAAATCTTGCAATTAAGCATTTATCTTTGAATTAGTTTTTCTCTATATAAAATTAAATCACTGAATGTTCTGCAAGTCATAGCAGTCACAGCTGGGACATCACTCCTTATGTGTTGGAACAATTCTTTGTATTTATTTTTTACCTTTTAAATCAATACAAATAAAATGTTGTAGTGCCTAAAGAACCTGCTCTGGGAAACTGGAAACAGCCTAATCTTTCACTCACCTCTGCTACCAAATGCTCATTCAAAACTGTTCATCAATTTATCCAAGGTAAACATAGCTCTTCCTGAGTTTCCTGGCAGCAGTAATAAGGCTGTCTCATTTTCTCCAACAATCTTCTATTTGCTACCTGTTTATTGAACATTTTACATAATTTGATACACGTTACATAATTTGATAGTGTGGAGTAAATATTTTTCTGAAATGATAACATTCTAGAAATAGGAATATGGTTCTCTATATACTTGAGAGGGTCATAAGTTTTAACAAGGAAAAGAACTTAATTGTGCCATATTAAAAGATTATCATTCATTTTGTAGGGGTTCTTTTTCTAATTTCATAGATGAATGCATGGAATGATGCATTTTTCCTAAATATATATCTTTCCCATGCCTTTTGTTTATTAATAATGAAAATCAAGTTTTCTGAGACAGAATTCTTTAGCAATGTAGTATGTACTAGTGTCAAGTCACAGAGTAAATATAATCTTGACTCTGCTCCAAGGATGAAAACTAATTATCTGAGTTCACTCGGTTAACCTCACCCTCAGTTGCTCATCTGAAAGATAAAGATAAGTTTAATGTTAAACATGTGTAGACAAGATATCAATGAAATAACTTGATCCATTCTCTAAGGCTCTTCTTGATTTTTTTTTCTTTAATCAGATAAACAAAAGAAGAACCCCATTAACAATAGACATAAAAATTACCAGATCAATTTTAATTAGTTTATTTACTAACTATGTGCATTCGTGTGTGTTTATTCAGTTATCCCATTTTAACTAATCTAAGTCATATCACATTGCTAGTTACCTCTACTTCAACTTAATGTGACAGTCTTCCTTAGAGTTTAGGCTGAATTTTCCCCATGTGTGACACTATCCAAGAGATCTTCTCTCCCTATCAGAACTCCTATATCTTACTTCATGCCTCAGCTCATTGGTCAAGGGTTTTTTATTGATAAGTTGTGCTTGCATACAGTACACAAGTGATTTACCCTACATATCCTCTTTTTAGTCCAATAAAAGGATCTTTCTCTTTCAATAAGAAAATTTCAATAAAGAGCTGAAGGGGTCAATCAACCAGATGTCCCAGAGCTCCCAGGGACTAAACCATCATCCAAAGACTACACATGGAGAGATCCATGGCTCCAGCTGCATATGTAGCAGGGGATGTCTTTGTTTGGGCATCTGTGGGAGGAGCCTTGGTCCTATAAAGGCTCGATGCTCCAGTGTAGGGGAATGCCAGGGTGGGGAGATAGCAGTTGGTACGTGGGTGGAGTAACACCCTCATAGAAGCAGGGTATGGATGGGATAAGGAGGCTTGCAGGGGTGGGAAAAGGTGCTGACATTTGAAATGTAAATAAAGAAAATATCCAACAACAAAAAAGAAAGGATAAAAAGAAACTATAAATACTAAAAACAACAATGAAAACTATCATGTAAGATTACATTCATAATATCTAGACCATATGTATTTGGCAAACTTAAAGAAAGTTCTCTACTATCTGTCCTAGTTTCATGAGTTTAAAGTACAATACCTAAATCAATTTCTATCACAACTTGCATTATCAACCGAAAAATATCTTCTTACACCTTATAAGGTTTTCCTCAATCTGAAAAAACTGAAGCCTAATTGTGAGCTTGCAGTAACTATCTGTTCTTCAAGCCCATTAGACACTTGAGAAGGAAAAAAATTTAACCTGAATATGCAGGAAGTAGAGGCAAGCCACTTACAAAGCTATAAAAATGACAAAGAAATCTGTTTATCTTAGAAAGGCTTCAAAAATTTCTCTGAGCTGTTGGAGCATCATCTTTGGACTTCTAGCCCAGAATATATATCAGACTTCTCTGAGAAGCAGGAAATATAAAGGACTTCTTACTCTGTATTGGCAAATTCAGCAGTAGACTTCTCTGTGTTTCATTTGTATAGTTGGAATAAAATAATGTAAACAGTTGAGGCATGGGCAAATTCTTCCCCAGTGACTAGCTTGCCACATTTGTATTAAACTCTATGTGAAGGGTCATCATCTTCTTTGAAGTAGAATGGGGATGCTGTGTTATTTTCATAAATGCCTTTTGTTAGTAAACTATCATAAAAATGCCATTTTACATGGATCTCTGATGTTCTTGAAGACCATCTACCTATTTATAGCATATCTGAATAGGCAACCAATGATTGTTTCTAGCTATTATCTATGATCAACCTTCAAAACATACTTTTGTAATAACTACACTAGTATCTACAGGGACCATGAGTTTGACTACCAATTTGTACTCTTTAATTATCCTAAAGAGTTTGTAATAACAGCACTCAAAAGGAGAACTTAATATATTTTTAAGAATTAAATAGGCACAGTACCTTAAAAAGTTTTGATAAACACTATGTTGTATCAAAATATAACCTTAATTTTATATCAATATACAAATATTTTTATTAAGGTATGATTTTTGGCTAGTAGTCACTTTATAGTTTAAAAGTAGACTCAATAATCTTCCCTTTATTGCTATTTTTCCTATATTATTCCCATATCTCCTCTTTTTCTTTTCATACCTTATCCTCCTTTTTCCCCTAACACTAGATAGGAGAAAAAAGGATAGAGGGAAAAAAGAAAATGAAAAAATTCCTGAATCTAACCTCTCTCATTTTGTTTCCTCTCTGTTCAAGATGATAACAACTTGTAACCACCCCTCTTAAAAGATAAGAAATATCCATCATTCATTGAACAACCAAAACCATCCAATTTACCTCTGGGAGATGGGGACAAGACTGTCTTAAAAGTGCTTCCTGCTGATTTGAGGTATTGTTTTCCTTTTGAGTCCATCTTGCTTGGGATACTGGTAAGTCTTAAGAAAGCTAACTGAAGCGCTTGCTGTCCAAAGCAAAGTTCAGAACTTGCTGAGAAAGTTTAGAGCTTGACTGCTGGATAGCCAGTCAATCTAGATAGCTGGTTTGATATTGTTTCAAATGCAGATTTTTGAGGAAACAGTGTTGATGCATTCTGTGGTAGGATAAAGCAGGATGATAGAATAAATATGTCACAGCATCTCAGCATGCTTGAGGATGGATTTTGACAGGGCTGCATTGACATCATTGCTGTTTTAAGAATATAACTCTCAAAGGTAACGACAGTTCTGTAATGAAAAATGTATGGAATGTTCAGGGTGCACAAATCAGTTAAGGATAATTTTCTGCTGTCTGATCAAGCAGGTAAAGCAACTGTCTTTCTTTATAAGATAGGATTGTATAAGCAAATTATAATGTAAGTTTCTATCTACACAACTTGAAATGGTGTCAAGAAGAACAAAACAGGTAACTTACTGTTGATCCTTCTACATGAGAATATCTCTGAGATTGACTAAAACATGAAAATACCTCCAGGCAGGACTTTAGTTAAGCATAGCCATTAAATATTGTTAGCTACAAAATCCTCTTGATTTCTCTCATGTCTATTGCATAATGATCTTCAGGAGTCTCCACCTGTCAAATTTGATCTTTATTAATTTTGCAAGATTAAAAAGTTTTATTCTCCTGTTGAAATAAAAACATGTTTGCTTCTCCAGTGTGACACATCTCCTGTCTTCTGTACTAAGGTTATCACATATTTATATCAATCTAATTCAGCAGTCCTTTCTAAAATTCAGTGCTTTTCAGCAGTTGTGATAACTGTGTTATTGACATTTAAAATTTTTATAATCAATACAATATTATTTAAACTATCTTTGGGAGAGTCCATATATCCCTTTTGTGCTATGAGCATTTTCTTTAGAGTCTTGTATGATTGCTCTACAATTCCTATACCTGTAGGATTGTAAGATATGTGTGTAACATGTTCAGTGCTACATTCTATAAATAATTGCTGTATTTTAATGGATGCATATGTTGAAGCATTATTGGTTTCAGTATGTAAAGGCATCTCCAAGAAAACAATCATCTCTAATATATGTGCTATCTCATAATCATTCTTTTCAGAACTTAAGGCAGAAGCCCCCTGGAATTTGAAAAATGCATCAATAGTATGATGTATTTAATTATCCAAACTCTATAAAATGAAACATGTATTCTCTTGTATGTTGTTGTTCTAAGGTAGTATCATTAAGTAGAATTTTTAACTCCAAATAAGGCTGCCACTCTAATTCCTAAAGCCTCTAGATTTTTCTCACCTTAATCACCTTTTCTGCTGTTGCTTTAAGTTCCAGATTGGATTCTTTGGAAGATTCTTTACTCTGATTTAAAGCATCCCCTAACCTCTGTTCTATGGCTTTCAATCTAGTATTCCATCTCAGGCTTTTCCTTTTCTAAGTCTGCTTTATTTTGATCTCTCTGCTAGTTTTGTAATGTTTCTTAGAAGAATTATCCACTCCTGTGAAATTAGCATGGCTGTGGTTCCTGGTATCTCTCAAACCCTACTCTATTTACAGAGAGTGCTTGTTTGTGCCTTTCGTCCAGACTTTTCCAGAGTCTCAGCCTGGTTCTTTCTAAGTTTGGATTCTGTGCCAATGGTGGATGCCATTTGTAGCCATGGGCTTTTACATTTGTTCTTTTTATTCACCTAGAATAGTGGCTTCTTATATAAAAATTAATTCCTAGGCTAACAGCTTTCATTTATTTCCACTAGCCCATAACTCAATATCCTGTTTATACTGTCTAATTTATGCCACTTGGCCATTTACCTCTCCTACAGTTTCATGTGACTATTTTCTTCAGAATTCAGGGAATATCTCTTCCTTTGCCTGACTCTATCTCAGAGTTCCTCACTCCTCACCAGGACTTCTACCTCCTATTTCCTGCCTTAACTCATTGCACAATCAGCTTTTTGTTGGCAGGTTATGTTTCCATACATTACACAAGAGACTCTCTCTATAGATGATTTCCTGTAAAACCCTCATGGGCCTGTATCTAGCCCCTCGCAACTATATGCATGGTGTGGAGCTTCTCTGGTGATATTCACAAAAGATGGCAGCAGAGAACATACACCATTGGTGTGTGCTATGGGGAGGCTACATCATTTATGAGATTTATCATCCATGTGAGAGACCTTCCCTCCATCCCCACTCTCCTTCTCCTCTAAGACTAAATTTCAGTAGTCCATTTATTGTTTTTAGCAATGGAATTTTAAAATCCCATCATTTTCCACATTGTTTTTCAGTTTCTCTATCTTGGGCTATCTTCACTTGAGCCAAATTATTATGCTCATTGGTTTCTCAGCAAAGAAAAGAGAAGACACACACACACACACACACACACAGAGGGAGAGAGAGAGAGGGAGAGAGAGAGAGGGAGAGAGAGAGAGAGAGAGAGAGAGAGAGAGAGAGAGAGAGAGAGAGAGAGAGAGAGAGAGAGCAATACATAGAATCATTACAAGANGAGAGAGAGAGAGAGAGAGAGAGAGAGAGAGAGAGAGAGAGAGAGAGAGCAATACATAGAATCATTACAAGACCCCATGGAGAAACTTCATGATAAGAATATTAAAATTTTGAATATGTTATAGTAACTTTGATCAAAAATAATATTCTTCATAAACTTATACCTGAATCTATCTGAGATTATATTTTAGAGACCAATTAGTTATAGGCATGCTGCCTGTCTTAACTACTGTTATATTGCTGTAAAGAAACTTCACAAGCTAGGCAGCTTGTCAAACTTCAAAAGTTGCCATAGTCCTTCATAATCTCAATACTGATTAAAAATTCAAAGTCTATTCTTACACTTATGACAATCTCTAAACTGTAGCTCACTTTGAAATTAAAATTTAAAAGAAGTACACATATGTCCTAACATGAAATAGTACAGAATATATAATACTGTAAATTCAAAACAAGAATAAGAACAATACTCCTTTTAAGTTTCTGGGAGACAAAAACAGGAAGTATTATACTAGGAAAATTAAGGGTTCTCTTTTCAGTAAGACAGTGAAGAATAAGTTCTTGTTTATCTTGTGTTTGTTGAAACATCAGCATCAGATGTGCTTATGTTTTAAATTCCTTTGGTTGTTTTCTAAGTATAAATCTTAAGGTGGTTCTCACTCAGATAAAAACAAAAATTTCTCTGTCCAATCTATATACACAGACCTCTGGACTGAGAAAAAAATGTTCATGCTTTTTAACAAAAAGATTTGCTAGAACTCAAAGCATGGGTCTATTTCAGCTGTTTCCATATACATGTAGGCTGTTTTATCTATAATGAGAACTTCAATACAGATTGCAAACAATAATAATAGTATTTAAAGCTCTTATGTTTATATCTGAGAATGCCATGTGTTTCCTGAGGTTGGAACTCCTCCCTTCCCCAAATTAATACTACTGTGGGCCTAAAATTTCTGAATATAAGATGTTTCTTTAAGTTCCTAAACCTTAACTTCTGTCCCTAGCTTATATCTGTTTTAGAAGATTCCCACTTGGCTGACAGATACCATTCAGGGATCAGCTGTAGACTTCTGAGCTCTGAACTTGACAAAAGTTGAATTGAACCAGTCCAGCAAATTACTACCTGGCTCTTCAACTAGGACAGCTAACCAGATGCTTCCGATAAATACTCCATAGATTGAATCCTCTCCCAGCTTTTGACTACCTCTGCAGCCTTACAATAATGTTCTGGTTTTGGCTGGAAGTAATTACAGAAAAGAGTCCTCAACACAATGGAATATTACCTCGGAAGGAAACTCTCTGGCATAGGGAGCAAACATGGCGACATATAGAGCCAACTGAATTCCAGGAAAATAGGACCGGATCTATCAATACATAGACCAATTAACTGAAATAGTTCTAGAATATGATGAAGCACCTGACCTGATCTATGTAAAATGGAGAGGACATTATACAGCTGTAAGAGAAATTGTACCAATCTGGACACTTATGTTTATTAGATGCTAATATAAACAGGAGCCTAAAACATATTCAAGGATTTGGCTCACCTACTATTTTTCCATCTGCACCCAGGAGCTTACCCTGTGTCACAACTATCCGCACACCAATCCCTTCCTGAGAAAGCAGGTCTCCAAGGAGTGCTGACACATCGAATATCACAAGTGAGAATACCACTGCAAACCAAATACTGGGCACAAGTGTGACCTGCCTGGAACCCACAGGATACAGCAACCACAGAGCAGCCATGAACCTGATCCTTCTGGTTTCCATCTGTATCCCTGGACTGACCATACGCCACAACAATCTGCACCTCAATCCTTCTCAGAGACAGCTGTCACACAGGAGGGCTCACAGGCTTACAGGAGTGACAAGCTCCAGTCAGACACAGCAAAACCAGCTAGCACCATAGATAACCAGATTGCAAGATGCAAGCACAAGTACATGAGCAATAGGAACCAAGGCTACATGGCATCATCAGAACACAGTTCTCCCAGCACAGCAATCCCTGGATACCCCAACACACCGGAAAAGCAAGATTCTGATTTAAAATCACATCTCATGTTGATGATAGAGGATGTTAAGAAAGACATAAATAACTCCCATAAAGAGATATAGGAAAACACAGTTAAATAGTTAGGAGCCTTTAAAAAGGAAACACATAGGTCCTTTAAAGAAATACAGGAAAACACAAACAAACAGGTGAAGGAATAGAACAAAACCATCGAAGAAATAAAAATGAAAAAAAAAAAAAGAACAATAAAGAAATCACAAAGTGAAACAACTCTGAAGATAGAAAAACTAGAAGAGAGACCAGGAGTCATAGAGGCAAGAATCACCAAAGGAATACAAGAGATAGAACCTCAGGTGCCAAAGATACTGTAGAAAACATTGACACAACAAAGAAAATGCAAAATGCAAAAATCTCCTAACCCAAAACAGCCAGGAAATGCAGGACACAATGTGAAAACCAAACCTGAGGATAATAGGTATTGAAGAAAGTGAAGATTCCAAACTTAAAGGGCCGTTAAATATAGTCACCAAAATTATAGAAGAAAACTTCCATAAAGAAAGAGATGCCAAGTATAGCCTTTTGTAATAGGAACTGATGATGTTTTGGATTTCCTCAGGATCNGTTGTTATGTCTCCCTGTTCATTTCTGATTTTGTTAATTAGAATACTGTCCCTGTGCCCTCAACAAAACTGTAAAACCTGGACGAAATGGACAAATTCCTAGACAGACGCCAGGTACCAAAGTTAAATCAGGATCAGATTAATGATCTAA
>NC_034599.1:6917443-6929103 GCF_900095145.1 Mus pahari | reverse complement strand
GGGCTGCAACCCTGTAGGTGGAACAACAATATGAACTAACCAGTACACCCTGAGCTCGTGTCTCTAGCTGCATATGTAGCAGAAGATGGCCTAATTGGCCATCATTGGGACAAAAGGCCCCTTGGTCTTGCAAACTTTATATGACTCAGCACAAGGGAATGCCAGGGCCAAGAAGTGGGAGTGCGGGGGTTGTAGGGGAGCAGGGGTGGGGGGAGGGTATAGGCAACTTTCAGGATAGCATTTGAAATGTAAATAAAGAAAATATCTAATAAAAAATTTTTAAAAAGAGATGCCTATATACATACAAGATACCTACAGAACCCCACATAGAATGGACCAGAAAAGAAATTCCTCCCATTACATAATAATCAAAATACCAAATGCACAAAACAAAGAAAAAATATTAAAAAGAGTAAGAGAGAAAGACCTAATAATACAAAATGGCAGACCTGTCAAAATTACACAAGATGTTCCACCAAAGAATATAAAAGCCAGAAGATCCTGGGTACATATCATACAGACCCACAGATGGTGAAACCAAGATATTCCATGAGAAAACCAAATTTAAATAATATCTTTCTACAAATACAGCCCTACAAAGAAAGGGTAACAGATGGAAAACTCCAACAAATGGAAGGAAACTACTCCAAAGAAAAAAGCAAGAAAGTAATCTTCTTTCAACCGACCCAAAAAAGGTAACCACATAAACATAATTCTACCCCTAACAACAAAAATAATAGGAAGCAATTACTTTTCTTTAATTTCCCTTAACATCAATGTACTCAATTACCCAATAAAAAGACATAGATTAACAGACTGAACACATAAACAGAACCCTGAATTTTGCTGCATTCAGGAAATATTACTCAATGACAGAGACAGACACTACCTCAGAATAAAAGGCTGGAAAACAATTTTCCAAACAAATGGCCCGAAGAAACAAGCTGAAGTAGCCAATCTAATATAGAATAAAATCAAGTTTCAAGTAAAGTTTATCAAAAAAGTTAAAGAATGACACTTCATGCTCATTAAAGGGAAAATCTACCAAGATGAACTCTCAATTATGAACATCTATGCTCCAAATGCAAGGGTGCCCACTTTCATAAAAGAAACTTTACTAAAGCCCCAAACACACATTGCACCTCATAAAATAATAGGGGTATACTGGCTAGATTTGTGTCAACTTGACACAGCTGGAGTTATCACAGAGAAAGGAGCTTCAGTTGGGGAAATCCCTCCATGAGATCCAGCTGTAAGGCATTTTCTCAATTAGTGATCAAGGGGAGAGGTCCCCTTGTGGGTGGTGCCATCTCTGTTCTGGTAGTCTTGGATTCTATAAGAGAGCAGGCTGAGAAAGCCAGTGGAAGCAAACTAGTAAAGAACATCCCTCCATGGCCTCTGCTTCAGCTCCTGCTTCCTGACCTGCTTGAGTTCCAGTCTTGACTTCCTTGGTGATGAACAGCAGTATGGAAGTGTAAGACGAATAAATACTTTCCTCCCTAACTTGCTTCTTGGTCATGATGTTTGTGCAAGGACTAGAAACCCTGTCTAAGACAAGGGGGTATTTCAATACCTCACTGTTATCAATGGACAGATCATGGAAACAGAAACTAAACAGAGACACAATGAAACTAACAGAAGTTATGAACCAAATGGCTTTAACAAACATCTATAGAACATTTTATCCTAAAACAAAAGGATATAATTTCTTCTCAGCAACTTGTGGTACCTTCTCCAAAATTGACCATATAATTGGTCACAAAACAAACTTCAACAGATACAAGAAGATTGAAACAATCCAATGCATCCTATCAGATCACCATGAAATGAGACTAATCTTCAATAACAACAAAACAAACAGAAAGCCCACATGCTCATGGAATCTGAACAACTTTCTTCTCATTGATAATTTGGTGAGGGGATAAATAAAGAATTTAAAGACATTTTACAATTTAATGATAATGAAATCACAACATACCCATGCTTATGGGACACAATCAAAGCAGTGCTAAGAGAAAAACTTAAGTCATCAAGGTAATACAAATCAAAATGACCCTGACATTCCACCTCACTCCAGTCAGAATGGCTATGACAAAAATTTCAGGTAATAACATGCTGGTGAGTATGTTGGAGAAAGTGGAACGCTCTTCCATTGGTGGTGGGATTGCAAACTGTTACAGACACTCTGGAAGACAGTGTGGTTCTTCTTCAGAAAATTGTACACTCTACTAGGTGATGATCCAGCTATATACCCAAAAGATATACCCACTTTACTACCTGATGACCTAGCATATACCCAAAAGATGCTCCAATATATAACAAGGACACATACTCCACTATGTTCATAGAAGCCTTATTTATAATAGCCAGAAGCTGGAAACAACCCAGATGTTACTGAACAGAGGAATAGATAGAGAAAATATGGTACATTTGCATAATAGAGTACTACTCAGACATAAAAAACGATGACTTCATGAAATTATCAGGCAAATGAATGGAAGTAGAAAATACAATCCTGAGTGAGATAACCCAGTCACAAAAGAACGCACATGGTATATATTGCTGGAAATATTAAAAAATGAGCCTGCAAACTCGCTGTGGGGTCAGAATATGCCCCCATGCTCCTGCTGCCTCTGGCAACTCTCTCTAGCTAGCCCTGCTGTGCCTGATTGTTATGTTCCCAGCTCTCATTTGCTTGTCCCTGATGGTGTTAGCTCTCCCTCAGCCATAAACCCATGTAGTTGAATATCCCTCATTCCAGTAACTAAATGGAACCACCAACCTCGTATTGTATATCACAATACCCAGTAACCCAGCAAAATCAAGACTCTTAAAGCCTAATTAACCAATCAGATTTTTGTATCAATAATATCATAATTTACATGATGCCAGTACAATAATTTCAGAGCCAACTGATAATGATAAAAGCTTTATCCAGAATAATCTAACCTTATGATACCACAACTACTTGTGGCTGGTAAATGCCATGAGGGTTCATGTCTGTACCCAACTTCCTTCTCTTCCAACCCTGAGATCCTCTATGTCTCTGCAATTCTTATGTCTGCCTCCCTTTCTCTTGTCCAATCACAGACCTCCTCTGTACTAATGTAATTGGACAAGAAAAATCCTATGACAGGTATGTACTCATTGATAATTGGGTATTAGGAAAAAAGCTAAGAATACCCATGACACAACTTACAGACCATATGAAGGTCACGAAGAAGGAAGAACAAAGTGTGGATGCTTCAGTCCTACTTAGAAGGGGGAACGAAATGATCATAGGAGGTAAAGAGTGGGAGGGACTTGGGAGGAAGAGAAGAGGAGGAGAGGAAAAAAGTGGGTCAGAAGTATGTGTGGGAGGAGACTTGGGAAATATACAGAGGGTCAGGAATATGAAAGTAGGTATGTATGATTGGGGTATGTATAACTGGGGGTATCCAACAGAAAGTCCCAGACTCCACGATAGCAAGAGTCACCCAGGACCCAAAAGGGAGGACAGTAGCTGAAATACCTAACAAAGGAGAGAGAGAATCTCTAAAGACCATATCCAGAGGTCAGGCAAGTCCCCCAGTTGGGGGATAGGGCCACCCACCCTTCTCAAAATTTTAACCCAGAATTGCTCCTGTCTAAAGGAAACAATAGGACAAGTCGTGGAGCAGAGACTGAAGGAAAGACCATCCAAAGGCTGCCCCACCTAGGGATCCATCCTATATGCAAACCCAGACACTATTGCTGATGCCAAGAGTGCTTGCTGACAAGAGCTCTGTATGGGTGTGCCCTGAGAAGGTCTGCCAGAGCCTGACCAATATAGATGAGGATGCTTGCAGCCAACCACTGGACTGAGCATGGGAACTCCAATGGAGGAGTTAGGGGAAGGACTGAAGGAGCTGAAGGAGTTTGCAACCCCATTTGAAGAACAGCCTTATCAACCAACCAGATCCTCCAAAACTCCAAGGAACTAAACCACCAACCAAAAAGTATATATGAAGGGACCCATGGCTCCAGCTGCTTATGTATCAGCGGATTGAATTATCTGTCATCAGTGAGAGGGGAGGCCCTTGGTACTGTGGACACTTGATGCCCAGCATAGGGAAATTCTAGGGCTGTGAGTTGAGAGTTGGTAGGTGGATGGGTGGATTGGGGAGTACCCTCATAGAAGCAGGAGGGAGCAGATGAGGTAGGGGTTTTTGGAGGCGAAACCCTGAAGGGAATAACTTTTGAAATGTAAATAAATAAACAGTAAAAAAAAGAATTCTATGGTTTAAAAAAAAAGGATTTGATGCATGATGCAACTCAGGGGAGGGGGATGTGTGAGAACAAAACAGGATTAAGAAGAACAGACCTTGCAAGTTAATGGGAGAACAAAACAGGAAAAATCTACACTAAAAGTTAAGGGTTCTCCTTGTATTTTAGGCAGTTTACAATAAGTTCCTGTTTGTCCTATGTTTATGTGACTCATCTGCCCTGGATGTGATTGATCAAATATGGATGGGAGGTAGGTGGTCAAAATATACATTAGGGTGTATGCATGTCCTTGATTGGTTGTATATCACAGGTATGCAGGGAGGAAGTAAATCAGGATATATGCTAGACACTTAGTGGGCCTGATAGGAAATACAGTGGCCTGTTGTATGCCTTTATGAGCCTCAGCAAAATGTGACTTGTGGCTATTTCATGGGAACACTGAAATGGTCCTGGCCAGAGCCCATCATCCTGGCCAGTATTTAATTTAAAATTGCTTCAAATTTGGCTCAAACATTGTGGAATTGTTCTTTCTCTCATGATTCTCAGATTTAATATTACCATTCCAAGTGGGAGGAAAGAGATCATAGTGAGAGAATATGGGATCAAAGCAAGGCTAAAATCCACCACGGCCAATTCTAAATTCTATATTGTAATATCTAGTGTCAAAGCACTTTTCATATCTCCCATTCTTTCTAGGTTTGTTGACTTTCTCTTAGGTTGTTTTCACACCCTGTTTGAAGCTTTACTCAGTAGATATTCCATGGCTCCAGCATCTTTGACTAATTGGATTCCCCAGTACAAACTAGGTTTCGCCTTCAAAGCTTCAGTAATGGCTTCTCTAGGTCTCCATGTAAGGGTTCCTCAGCCAAATACGGGGCCTTAATTGACTTTCCTTTATAAAACCCCTTCTCTGTATCCTTCTTGACAAAACAAGAACTACATGGCTGAAGCTTCAAAGTTCTACTGGCTGCTGGGGCAATAACCTGGCCCCTCCAAGTCTTACTTTGCATAAGCTTTGACTTGGTGGTTATTCAGTTGTGGAAATTACTCCTACCTTTTTCTTTTACAGACTACAGTATTAGCTGAGTGGAATCTTGCCTTGAGGGCATCACTCACATTATTCGATTAAATATCAGGCCTTTCTTTAAAAGTCTCATGTCCTTTAGTATAGAACCTGCCTCTCACATTACATTTTCTGGTGCTTCTTCTACTTTCAAACTGTGCATTTTATATATTTCATCTCCTCACATAGTCCTTTTTACTGTAGATTTGCATAAGTGTTATCACTAATAACTTCAAAACAGTCAATACTAGCTTGTCTTGAAATCCAAAGTCTTCAACTATAAGATTTGGGGGGGGGGGCAGAGACAAAAAGCAGTCTTTTTTTTTTTTTTTGCCAAAATAAAACAATGGTGTCTATGCCAGTTGCTAATATTAATATTGTTTCATCTGAAATCTCTTGATTTGGACCTACATAATCCATATTGCTCTCAGCACAGCTGTTTTCCCTGCCCTTATTAGAATGGTCCATAAAGTCCCTCACACAGCATTTAATGGATTTTCTAGATTAAAGTTCCAAAGTCTTACATATTCTTCCAAAAGCCAACATGGTTAGACCTTACCCAGCAACATTCCATTCCCTGGCAGCAGTCTGTCTTTGTTATTGGGCTATCATCATGGCCAAGGAAGTTTATAAAGGAATCATTTAATTGGAGGGTTTGCTTACACTTTCAAAGGGTCAGCACATTATCACCATGGAGAAAGTGTGGCAGTAGGCAGATACCCAGGCAGATGTGATATTCTAGCAGTATCTGAGACCTTACATCTTGTCTGTACAAGGAAGGCAGAGAGATGAATGGTCCTGGATTGAGCTATTGAAACTTCAGAGTCCAACCCCAGTAATACCCCTTTTTCAACAAGGTCATACTTCCTAAATAGTCTATCAACTGGGAATCAGACATTATAGTATAAGAGCTCATGGTACCTATTCTTATAGTCTAAATTCAGAGAAGCCCCTTAAAACTTTAATTTATTCATATATTTTTGTTACTTTCTGTATCTTGATGATAAGTGATGAAGACATCAGTTACGTATGTCAATGAACATATAGAAATTGAGGTGGTACCCAACAGGAAGCTTCACCACTGCTTAGTAGCATTTATGGTACTAGAAGATATTATCTGTGCTACTGGAAGAAAAAAATGATCAACATCACCTAGTTAAAAACCCCAAAATATACAACAATGACCTGTCAATATACTGGTACAATAGTGGTACAAATGTTACAGGAGAAACTAGCTACATCTTGATAGAATTTAAGGCAGACTTTATGAGATAGAATGTACTTGATGCTGCAAAAATCACCATGAACTTGTGAGTAAGTTAGTCACGTACCCTTAGGGAAAAATAACTTTTAGTTATTAAGCTAAAGGAAAATAGCAATAAAGGAAGTAACCCCTAAGGACATATTCTTACTATAAACATAGTCTAGTGCCTTACTCAGGCATTGGATATTACTTAAGTTTTGACAAACCTTTGGGATTGAATGAAATCACCAACTCCTTTAGCAGATTTGTGAGTTGCCAATCATTTGCTTATATTTTGGAATTGATTTGAAATTAATGTTAGAAGGAAAGAATATCATGCATTCTGATCACACTCACCATATCCTTATATTAGGTTTGGGTAATGATAACAGAATAGTCACAAACTGTTCCTACTAAATGAAACATGTCAGATATTTGATAGGATTGGCCATAGTCACAGTCACTTTTCAATCAGTAATAAAGATAGAGGACTGATGTCTCTGAAAATAACTTAAAATCTGTCTAAACAAACTCCTATTTTTTTAAGCTTCCATGCATCCGATAACATTACTTTTATAGGAAAAAAAGTCCTTGAAAAAGTTCCAAAGCCTTCTGTAAACTAAGAACGTGCAGATGGTACAATGTACCTGAAAGTTCATCAGACTGACAAAAAACCCAATTCTGATTCCAGTTCTGTAACTTAACAATTGAAATTTTTTTTACCAAATATTCCATCTTCTCAGGCTTTACTTTCTTCTTTTACTGAACTGAGATAATTAAGCCTGGCCCATCTGTTGCAACATGTGTTTATGAGGGAAATGGTGGGGATATTACACATGAAACATTTAACTGGCAATGTAAGAGTGCAGTGCTGGTAATTATGGTCATAACACTGTTATCATTAATAGAAAAGAATAGGGGATAAACACAAAACTGACAACAATACACAGAAGATGTGGCTTTATCATTAAAGTACATTAATTAAGCATAAAACCAATAATACCTCCAGAATTGTGAGAATTAACTCTTCCTTAAAGTTTTCATTTATATGAGGCCACATGCAGAACAAATAGGTTCTATAAGAACATCAATGCAGAGTAGCAATGTGCAGATTGTAAAATTTTATTATGTAATTGCAATTTTACATTAAGGGGTTCATGGTACTCAACTTTGCATTTTAAAGAATTTTTATGGCATTTTACACAAGAAAGTGAATTGTAATACCTCAAACCATAGATCATAATTGCCCTAAAATAAACAATATTCTTTTTACACAATAGGATATTTTCAGCTTAACAACTTTATAATAGCCACTAGCTGTTTTCATGATCATTTTTCCTAGATTTCTGAAAAGAGTTGATTAAGAAATCGGCCATCAGTGGGAATAGAGGCTCCTTGGTCTTCCAAACTCTATATGACCTAGCACAAGGCAAGGCCTGGGCCAAGTAGTGGGAGTGGGTGGGTAGGGGAACAGAGGTGGGGGGAGGGGTATGGGAAACTTTTGGGATAGCATTTGAAATGTAAATAAAGAAAATAATAATAAAAAAAATTATAAAAAAAAAAAAGGAAAATGCATTTTATCAGTTGAAGTTTGGAAAACCAAAAGGGTTTGAAAACACAAAAAGTTGGGAATAGGACGTAGTCAACACTCCCATGCATTTATCCCAAATTCTGTTGAAGCAGTATCCTTGTAAAACAGACACACTCATACTGATTCAGGAGAATGCCATGATAATACAGCAAGGAACAAAGGTACAAAGTCAATTCTGTGGATTGGTGATTCACTGTGCATCTTTAGAGACAGGCATTAGATTAATTGTACCTTTGTGCTTTGATACTGGGAAAGCTACTAGTCCTCTTAAACGGAACCTTATAATGTATTGAATGCATTTAGGTAATTGTAATGATTAATATAATTACTGAAAAGACTTCAATGGCATCAGTATATTTTAATGAAAGATCAGTATAAATGTTTCTTTTTAATTTCTCTTTACTACTTTATCATATAACTTTTCCTCTTCCTTTTCCCCTTTTCTTTGTTGTCTTCTTTTCACAATGTTATGTAACAAGTGTTCCATATGCAACACAATATGAGAAATAGAAAAAGACTACTGGAGTGGTTTATGCCAAACATCTAGAGCTACTGTAGAACCAATTTTATTTTTTATACAAATCTCTTTGCTATTACTGTATAGAAATACATTGCTTCAGGAGGGCAGGAATTGTGACAGAAATATATGTTTATAGTTTGTCCCTAAATCTGCATAGCACAGTGTGATATTTTATCATTGCAAATGTGTCCTAAGAGGTAGCATAATGAAGGCTGTAGAGGAATTTAGAAAATGCAGTGTGTTGTCAGCACATATTGGAAGACTCATGAAAAAGAAGAAAAGATTTCAGATGTATTCACCATTTAAGAATTTATATTTCCTAATTCTAAGGATATTTAAAATATTAGGAGTAAATTATTAGAGGTATATTAAGCAAGAATTATGTCCAATTAACAGATTTTTTTTATATATTCATATGCATGTAAGTGATTGAAATGTACTACAGAATGCTAGAAATCAGGATTAAAATTAAATGTCTTATTCCTTTGCTGAGGGGAATACTAAATTGTTAGATAATGGATTTTACTCAGTATCAGCATCAAATTAAGAGTTTGAAAGGAAGAGAAAATTAGTAGCTGAACTTCTTAGAGGAAATTTATTTATCTAAGTAGATGGTTTTGCAATAAGGCCAACCCTGATCAACAGCAAATACAAACTCTGCTGAAAGTACAATATTTGCTGGCCAGGAAGAGAATTCCAAAAGCCAGGGACAGTTAAGGAAATGATAAATCAAAGCTTGGAATTCTGGTCTAGAAAATAATTTTGAACACTACAAATTGCAATGCTGGTAGTAATGCAAAAGAAGTACATNAAGTACTACATTTGTCGATTGAAACAAAATATGTAGAGAGAAAATATCACAAGTATTGACTGGATTATTTCTTTAGTATTTCCATCAAGTAGATCAATGGTAATTTATTTTAATAAACTATAGCTANATGCAAGAAGTGAACTAATCCTTGTTTAAATTCATAAAGAATTGGGTAAGCTTCAGGTGGAAATAGAGTATTCAGTTCTTAACAAAATTTCCAGACTGTTTTTAATCAAATCCAATAGATTTACACCTTAATTAGAACAGTGCCAAAGCAAGCACTGACAAGCTATAACAANTTTAGAAAAAAATTATGATTTATAACAGGTAATGATAGTGAAGGCTGGATTTCCCATGCAGTTTGTTTCCTGAACAAAGTGAGCTGCAGTAACAAGTCTAGATGCCACACTTCATATAGGAAAGCATTTGAAATTTGGGCATGTTTGTGAACACGCTGAGAGGAATAACATAATTTGAAAAGGAAGNATGGAAGACATAATTTTGGCCATGCTTATCTCACAGCCATAGAACACATGTCAAAATGTTTAAATGTCCACAAGAACACTTCGGGGAATGCTCAGCCTGCATCATTCACTTGTAATTGAAACAACAGGAAAAGACACTTTGAAGATGCATTGAAATACATNCATGGTTAGTCCNAAGGGGGGCCTTCCGATCCATGCAGATAGTATCTTCCTGGGAAAAGACTTAGGTAATTTTAAGTGGTGTTTTAGGCCCATGTGTATCATAATACACTGTGACAATGCNTACACTATNGGAATACACAATACAATATGACAAATATCGTGTCACTGACAGGGATATTGATGACTCATTACAGAGAAAGGAATATTTTTCTATAAAGCATCCAATAACTCATTGGTCTACCTTGGATCCAAGGACAATGACAATTCTTTTTTTATGATTCAAATTTTAAAACTTGAATTGTTTTGAGTAGTAATAAAATTTTGAATGTTTTATGACATGCATTCTTTACTCTTTTACTTTCTTTGCTTTCTGTATTTTTACTAATATGATTAGCCCTTCATAATATCAGTCTACACATATTTTACTCTACTTATGAAAATAGTTACATATTTAAACTCTTTATTTGATATTGCATTTATTTACATTTCAAATGTTATCCCCTTTCATGGTTTCCCCTCTGAAAAGACCCTAGCCTATCCCCCATCCCTCTGCTTCTATGAGGTAGCTCTCCTTCCCACCCTGAGTTTGCTCAGTTGAGAATTCTTTGCTTAGCTCTGTACCCCACTTTTAGTAGGGTTATTTGGTTCTCAGAACTTTAACTTCATCAGTTCTTACAAGNATAATTTTTATTACTTTCTGCTAAGACCCAGAAGAGGGGTGCCAGTAGAACAAACCATGGTTTCTCCATGGCAGTTACACTCAGTTACTAGATTGCAGNTATCAGAGAGAATTTCAGCATACTATAAGTCTATTCTCAGAAGACAGAAAAAAAAGCATGCTTGAAGCTGTTTGATCTAAAATGGACATTTGATGTAAAATGAACCTTGCAATTACTTAGCACGTGATGGTATTGTTCTTCACCCCAAATTGTAATTCTGTAATTTATTGATCATGAATGTTTCTTATTGAAGTTATTCAATAGCATACCTAGCACCTGCCATAACTGTAGCTGCACAGAGGATAAAGGACTCATCTCATGGTCAGGAGTTAAGATCTTCTCTGGAAAAGGAGAAATTGTAGAAAAAGTCCATATATACTGAGAGTATTCATGTAGCAGGATGGATTGTGAGAATCTAGAAGATGGTGTAACAGTAAAGATACAGATTTAGCATTCTTCCTTTCTCCTAAATAGTCCCATTCCTCTTTCATGGTCAGTGAGAGGGGGGACAAAGAGGAGGGGTAGAAGTATAAGAAACTCATGTGTGTGTGTGGGGGGGGTATGTGTGTGTTCATCTCAAATGATACCAATTAACTTGTGCACTAATTTTAAAAAGAAGATCCAGAACCAATTATCTTTTATCAGATGTACAATGAAATTATTTCAAAAAATTTAATGTAGCAAGCTGAACTTAGTATTTATTGAAAGAGAAATTTTTGCAACACAAAAGATACTGTCCTAACACCAGATATTTCTATTAAATGTTGTATAAATACCTTTTATACAATAATCTAATAATTTTTATGGAATTCACTAACACA
>NC_034599.1:6916036-6917338 GCF_900095145.1 Mus pahari | reverse complement strand
AACCTAATTATGAAATAATTAGATTAAGAAAGAAAAAATAACATTTTGGGCAAGAATATATACATNAGCTGTTTTTATTAAGTGGATAAAACTGTAGGACAATGCCTAGACACCCTATAGCCATACCAAATTGCAAGGTGTGCTGTTTATAATGTTATGACTAAGATATATATATATATATATATATATATATATATATAAAATAACTATATAAACTATATGTATAAACTATATGAAATTTAGTGCTAGGACTTAACATAGCAGTGCCTTCTCCATGTTATATTAATATTTGCATTAATCATTTTATCAATATTTAGTATGCTCCTCACAAAGAGCATGGTGGTCCCTATTCCTTTGTAAAAACACCATGTTCCTGAAACACACATGGTAGGAGAGACTGAAGAAATTGAAGCTCAGAAGGAAATAGAAAACTTGTTTATGTCAATAACTCAAAAAGCAAACACTGGAGAAAAATAAACTAACAGAGTATGTTGGATTATCCCTTAAGGGAATGAGTTTTAAGGTAGAGTTATATAAAAGTTTGAGCACAGCCACAGCCTAAACTATGTAACAATATTTTGCCTTTCCCCGCCTGAGGAGGGGTGTCTGCTCGGGAGCAGTCTCCAGGCCTGATCTGGCATCGAGCGCCTTTCCCTGCCCGAGGAGGGGTGTCTGGTCAGGAGCAGTCTCCAGGCCTGATCCTGCATCCAGCACCTTTCCCTGCCTGAGCAGGGGTGTTCTCCCTGGAGCAGTCCCCAGGCCTGATCAGGCATCCCACACCTTTACCACCTGAGGAGGGGTATCTGCCTGGGAGCAGTCTCCTGGCCTGAGCCAGAAGGAGAACCATCTTTGCTCCAGTCCACTGCCAGTTAGAGGGCGGCCTGGAGAAGGGACTCAGTTTCGGGCTCCAGTCTGCAGTGGCCAGAGTGTGGACCGCAGAATCTACACAGCTTCAGGACAGAAAAAAGCAACCTAAATTCGGGGACAGACTCTATTTCAGGATCCAGAATTTTGGGCACCTTCCTCGCCAGAGGAATAATAATAATCTGCAGAGGCAACACATCTACTGGCACAGGCCCTGTTTTGGGCCTTCATCTTCAGCAAGGTGTCAGATATGAACGTGAGCCTTCTGTGCACATTCCCTGCTAGAAGTGAGCTTCCCTGCAGAGAGTAACCTGACCACTGACACTCAGAAGAAAACTGAACTCCCAGAATTGCTGACAGAGGCTAACAGAATCACAGGAGGAACAAGATCCAACCAGAGACAACTGAAACAACTAACTGCAGAGATCACCAGATGGC
>NC_034599.1:6910361-6916025 GCF_900095145.1 Mus pahari | reverse complement strand
TGGGCCAAGTAGTGGGACTGGGTGGGTAGGGGAGCAGGGGCGCGGGGGTATAGGGAACTTTCGGGATAGCATTTGAAATGTAAATAAAGAAAATAAAAAAAAAAAAGCACATTGACTGTTCTTCCAGAGCTACTGAGTTCAAATCCCAGCAACCACATGGTGACTTACAACCATCTGTATTGAGATCTGATGCCCTCTTTGGTTGTATCTAAAAACAGCTTTTTTGTACTTATATACAATAGAGAAATTAACCTTTTTTAAAAGAAAAAAAAAAACAACAACCAAACAAAAAACAATAAGTATTCTTTGAGAAGGAAAGTCAGCAAAGCATTGTTACTGTAAGAATATGATGTTATTTCTACTTGTTTTACCTTATGGGTTTACTGAAATGATATCAAGGAACTATGGAATAATTGAGTCATAATTAACTTCACACATGAATATCCATGCCATCCTTATAGCTGACATATAAGTGATTAAAGCCTACTGACCAGAATTCCGGCTCCTTAATGATGAGTGCATGTGAGTGAGTAAGACAGCTTACTCACTCACAGGTTCAACACTATCTCAGCTACCGAACTAACAAAGCCCACAACTGAACAGATGTTCAGAACCCTCAGGAGCTCATACCATACCCACCAGCTAGCACCAACTCTATATAGAGAAGGTATAATCCACCACACACAGCTGAGACACTTGCCCTAAAATTTCTTTGTACAGAGAAGTAAAATGTAGTAATACATCATTATATGAACATAGACATATAAATGAAAAAAAATGAACAGCTCATTCATCCACTTTCCGTCCCAAGAACAATGACAATTCTTACCTGGGAGGTGAGAGTCTCTCAGGACTCAAAGCAGGGACCTTATATGAAATGCCCAACAGTGGGGAGAGGGGACTTCTATAGCTCACCTCCAGCAGAAAGATAGGGCATCAAGTGTCGCCATCCCACAGTCAAAATTTCTGACCCAGAATTGTTCCTGTCTAAAAGAACTGCAGGGACAAAAATGGAGAAAATACTGTGGAAAAGGAGTTCTAGTGACAATCCCAAATTGGTATCCATCTCAAGAGGAATATCAAAAGTTAGACACTATTACTGAAGCTATGGTGTGCTTACATTTTATTTCATTTTATATTTTATCTATTTACATTTCAAATGTTATCCCCTTTCCTGGTTTCCCCTCCCCAAACCACATATGCCCACTCCTTTCCCATGCATCTATGAGGGTGTTCCCCCCACACACTCCTACCTCACTGCCCTGTCACTTCTCTGTACTGGGGCATTGATCCTTCACAGGACCTAGGGCTTCTCCTGCCACTGATGTCAGATAAGGTCTTCCTCTGCTACATATGAAGCTAGAGCCATGGTTCTCTCCATTTGTACTCTTTGGTTGGTGGTTTAGTCCCTGAGAGTTCTGGGGGATCTGATTGGTTGGTATTGTTGTTCTTCTTATGGGGTTGCAAACCCCTTCAGCTCTTTCAGTCCTTTCTCTAACTTCTCCATTGGGGTTCCCAGACCATGGACATATTAGTAGACCAAATTCTTAAAGAAATTCTAAAGGAAGAGCAACTAAATAAATGAAATGAACTAGCACTGGCTTGAAGTAGGAGTTGAAAACCTAGACAGTGACTGTTAATCTCTTAAGCGATGTCAGATCGGATATGAAATGGGACAATCTTATTCATTTCAGTTCTTTCATTGAGATAATATGAAATCATGGTGTGTAACATAAAACACATATGGCAGTATTAAGTGGATATTTGACTGGATATTTGAACATATAAACACGGTTCTAAGAAAGATGTTTTGGAAGGAGAGGCTGGACAAGCAGAGGAGCGATGAGGATGCATATGATAAAGATATATTGTATACATACATGAAAATCTCAACGTATAAATGCTTTAAGAACATACGAAGTAGAGGAGGTGTGGCAAACAGTGTATGTGCTTTTAATTGACAACACAGACTTGGAAAAACTGTTCTACCAAGAAGTGTGCAGAAATTAAAATCAAAGACAGAGACAAGTCTGAAAACCCTAGGCTGAGGGGACAATGGGACCTCACTTGCCTCATGCTGACCTCCAAATTAACAGATTCTGAGCACTTTGCTACCATACTTTCTGGATCTTCTTTTTCTTTAGAGTAAATATTCAACCCCACATCAAAATACCACTCACTTTCCTTAACTCCCTTCCATTCCTGGAGGGTTAGTGAGGTGCTGCTCTGCTCCACCACAGGGTTTGGCAGCTCAGGGAGGCAGGAGGAGAGACTTTTGATGTGCTTATTCAACTCTGTAGTCAGGGCCAGGTAGGTCTCAGGTGGGGCAGCATGGGACAGCTGGATTGGTCTGGGGAGGGGGCGTCTTAGAGCCTCCAAGAAGGCCAGAGCCATCTGGTTCTCACACTCTTGGGCACCCAGGCACCTCTGGGAACCACAGAAGAGGCGAAAATTGACTGGGGTCCAGGAGGCTGGATCTAACCCAGGGCCAAGGGGGAAATGGGGGGAAAGGGGGCACTCCAGGTGGTTCCTCTGGGAGTCTCTGGCTTGTTGGCAGCAGCAAGTTTGGGCTTGGATTGTTTTTGGTGGCAGATGTGGCTGGGAGAGAAAAGAGGCCTTCTACTGGATATTAGAGTGTAGCCCTATAAGCGAAGGTTATGAAAAGAGACAGTCCATGGTATCAAGGCACTTATTATCATGGCGGAATGTAGATAAGTAAAACCTTACCCCACTTCTCAGAGGTGGCCTGAAGTTAAATACCTTTTGCAGGGAGGAGTGTCTGGGAAGGAGAGTTTATTAGCTAAGTCCTCCAGGTCTTTAGGTACCTCAATTAAATGGAGATCTGTCTTGAGGCTATGTGACCACAGATATGTCCTCTACCTCTGGAGGGGCTTGGGCATTGCCCTTATATAACTGATGGCCACATGTCTATGGAGGAGTGCAGTCTCGTGCCAGAAGCATGGTATCCAGATGTGAGGCAAAACTCCTTTGGTCTTTCTAGGGTAACTGGGGTTTTTAGCCTTAGCTCAACTAGGAACCAGGCTGCCTTTCATGGTCCTATACTTTACCAAGAATTTCCTTAAGTTGCTACTTGTAGCCTTCTTTCTGAATATATTCACTTCCTTAGATGATACACACACACCCCAGCCTGCCTACACTAGTTTTTATAATCAATGCATGACCCTCCAACCTTGTTATTGTTTTTAAATTGGCTTGAAATATGTAAATCCTTGGGGCACAATTCCACTTCTTAGAAAATATATCTTGTTACTATGTTAAATAATTTGTGTTATTTTTTTCTTAAGAGTTTACAAAGGTAAATTCTCCCATGGAAACTTTTAACCTTTAAAAGCAACAAAGAGTGTGATCAAATAGCAATCCATTACATAAGAAAACCAGGTCTGAATGTATTACTCTCAAGACAAAATATCCACATCCAATATTGTTTCTTTTAATATCATTATCAAGGTAAACTTAAGAGCAGTATAAGATGTTGTATATGATATGTAAGCACATACACAAAAAAGTATGTACCAGATGAATCTATTCTTATTTAAGTGATTAGAAACAGATACCTTAAAATAGCTATAATAAATACCTACAAAGGAGAGAGGTTGTAAAATTACTGTAAAAACATGGAGTGTTCCAATAAACCCTGATTATTTATTAAATCCTCTCATTAATTTGTGTTTTCAACTAAATGCACATTTAGTTTTCAACTGAAATGTGACATTAACATAAGAAATTTATTAGATGGGCTTAATGATGTAAGAAAGACAGAGCAAATTAATAAAATTTATACACATACATGTAGATGTCTTTCTCTGTGTGTCTGTGTATCTCTGTGTGTCTTCGTATCTGTGTGTGTCTATATGTTTGTGTGTGTCTTGATGTGTATATGTGTGTGTATGTGTATGATTGTGAGTGTGTGTAAACTGCAAAGAAGAACAAAATAGAAAGATTACAAAATCAAAATATTTAAGAAACATGATGAGGTTGGAGATATTGCTCAGCAGGCATGAAGACTGGCCATTCATACAGAGTTGATACCAGGTTTGATTCCCAGCACCTACATGGCAACTCACAGCTGCCAGTACCTCCATTTCTAGAGAATCTGATGCTTTCTTTTGACCTCCACAAGTCCAGGCTCACACATGGTGAATAGACATACATGCTGCCAAATTTTTCATGCAATAAAATTAAAGATATTTTAAAAGGCCAGAAACATTTGAGACACAAACAAAATGTTTACCAATTGCATTCTCCCTCCCATATTCAAAGAATCAAAAAGCTATCTGAAAGGGTCTCCATAGGATCATGTTTTATTTATTGCATTTTACCAATATTTCTTGTGAATTACAGGCCAGTTCACTGTATAATATTTGATTGCTTAGTCAGTCATCTCTCTTTAAAATCCCTAGGCATCATTAATGTAGGGCTGTAGTTGAGTGCGACATATGGCTCACATGGTAGAGATCTCTACATGGTTGTGAACTGATTATTCAATGGAATAATCGATGAGGAAGTGAGTCACTGGTAATAAGTCTTAAGGCAGGGAAGCCCAGGCAGACCTCTGGCTCCCTTTCAGCTTCTTCTATGCTCATAGAATGTGACCAAAAGGTTTTCTATTCCTTCCATCCTTTATATTCTCTGACATGATGGAAATCATCTCAAAAAGAAAGCTGTAATACTCATTTCTTTCTTAAACAGTTTCCTGTCTGTCCTTACACCCAGAAAGAAGGAATGTGTGTACATGCATTAAAGGTGTCCATTCCTTTTATAATTTTACTTGCAGAAGTAATGACAGACTGAAAATATAGAAAATTCAAAAATAAGCTGTACATTTTAATATTTGCTCTACTCTGTTTCTGTGAAGTTTATTGAAATCGGATGCTACCCCAGTCCATCCTGCCCAAAATATAGGTTGATCTGTGTAGTGTATTTGCTGTGCAGAAATACCACTAGGTGTACCACTCCAGAAGCACATTTTCTATGCTGGAGAATCTCTTGTTGTATTTAATACTGGCCCCAAAGAATAAGACTAATGACAGCTTGCTGTGACCATCCTATCATTTATCATTTAGATCTTGCTATGTCCAATTCATAAAACATATGTTACCACAGGTATGTTTATACAAGAAAGCATAGTATGCAGGAAGTTTAATACTACCTGTGTATGAATTCCTACAGAACAAAGTGTATGCTACTTTGTTTCATCTGTTTTCATCCACATTAAATTTCATCACAGTCAGAGCTCTCCTGCAGATTTTGACTATTCATCATCACTGTCTAGTAGAGCACTTAATAAAGTTTTTTAAAAATTAATGAATAAGCATTATGTTTCATTATGTGGTTTCTTACCTCCTTTCTTAGAATATATTTTCCTTAATGGCCAAGGCAATTTGTCTTGCTGGATATAAAACTCCTTCTCTTCATTTAAGGAATTTAAGCATCCAATATCTACATAGCCATTTATCACAATTTTGTTATTTATTTTTAACTCTAGAATGTCAATTATATTTTGCCCTTTGAACTAATGTGTTTTATAACCATAAAATATTTCATTTTCTGGATAGTCCATCCCTTCATCCCAGCTCCAAACTTTGTCGCTGTACCTATAATTTTTCATGGGAGTTATGTTCCTCATTCTAAGGAGGAATGAAG
>NC_034599.1:6900226-6907691 GCF_900095145.1 Mus pahari | reverse complement strand
GAAAATAATAATAAAAAAAAATATTTCATTTTCATTTTTTTCTAATTGACTAAGTGATACTGTTTGGAAAAATGTACCTCCCCGCTGCTTTTTTGATACCTGAAATAGTACTTAATGTAACAAACCATAACCACATCCTCTGAAAGAGTTAATAAATTACAGAAAGAAAAAATAAAGGGAACCATATAATGAAAGAAACATTTACAGATTAGTATTTAAGAGTTTATGGTTTTATCTGTGGATTTTAGATTGTTTCAATAAATTTCAAAATGTACCACAGAATATAAAGAAATCTTCTCAAGAGGCTAGTTCCAGAATAAAGAATGACAATTTTCTACCTTTAAGTTACATTCTATATGGTATATTCTATTGCATTCTTAGGACATGATATAACTTCTCTTTTCATGAACCTCATGCGATTCTTCAAGTAATTACTTTTATTCCAGAATTTCAAAATCTAGTCTAGAGAACAATTCATGAGTTTTAAGGCAATGCTTACTAGGAAATTTGTTTCTGTATGTCATTCCTCTTGATCACACCTACCTGCATCCTTTAATCTTCGATACACTCTTCAATTGAAACATGTAAAATATATAAATCAGTTTAGTTTCTAATGCTGAAGGTATGTGTTTTCTTATTTTCCTTATTTTTCCCTAGCTATGTCCTTATCATTGATAACAATTCCCTTTAGTAAATAGTCCTTTAGTAAAAAAAAAAAAAAAAAAAAAAAAAAAAAAAAAAAAAAAACTGGCTTTAGTGATCACTCTATAAATTCTAAATTTAGGACGTGGAATCCCAATATTCAAATTTTACTATGATTCTAATGTACTTGGAAATGTCCTTGCCAGCAAACAAAGCTGAATTATAGCTGATAAGGCTGACATTCTTGAAGACTCTCCCTCCTTCCCCTATCTGCATCTCTATAAATTGTTCCTTCACATTCTGATACACATATCAATGAGGATGACATTGCATTATCTTAATAAGTGTACGTATAATAATTAATTGATGGGTTTGGGAAGCAAACAAAGGACCCATTTCTCCTGAATAAATAAATAAAGCCATAAAGGCTTTGGAATTCTAAACTATATTTCTGCTGAATAAGAAGAATGGAGTAATAGACATTTTTCTCACTTATCTCAATTTTTCCATAACAGTTAAAATATATGAATAAATGCAGTATCTTAAAGAGCAGAACAAAGTTGTATTACTAGTAAAATATGTTCGCTTTTATTAATAATATATTTAACTTTTGTTTTGTTTTGTTTTGTTTTGGTTTGGTTTTTTGAGAAAGGGTTTCTCTCTATAGCCCTGGCTGTCCTGGAACTCACTTTGTAGACTGGGCTGGCCTCGAACTTTGAAATCCACCTGACTCTGTCTCCTGAGTGCTCGGATTAAAGGCATGTGCCACCACGCCCGACCCTATATTTAACTTTTTAAAACTGTATTTATAGGCTCTGACTCCAGGACACAGGTGAGAGCACCATCTTGTATTCCAGGTCTGTCAGTCCAAAGAGGAGAGTACTCAGGCCACAGAAACAACAGTTTCTTGGACAGGGTCCCTTCAGCTTTCATCTTCAACCAGGAGGCAGAGATGAGGTGGAGCCTCTGTGCACCTGCCCTGCAAGAGGAGAACTTGTCTGCAGAGAGTGCTCTGACCACTGGGACTAAAGAGAGAGTTGGAATCCCAGGAGTGCTGACAGAGGCTAAAAGAATATCAGGAGAAACAAGCTCCTGACAGAGACAGCTAGAACATATAAAACCAGAGATTACCAGATGGTGAAAGACAAATGTAAGAATCTTAGTAACAGAAACCAAGACTACTCGGCATCATCAGAACTCAGTATTCTAACCACAGTGAGTCCTGGTTATGCCAACACACCCAAAAAGCAAGATTCAGATTTAAAATCATATCTCATGATGCTGGTAGAGGATTTTAAGAAGGGCATTAATAACTCAATTACAGAAATATGGGAGAACACTGCTAAAAAGGTATAAGTCCTTAAAGAGGAAACACAAAAATCCCTTAAAGAATTAGAGGAAAATACAACCAATAGGTGAGGAATTGAACAAAACCATCCAAGACCTAAAAATGGAAGTAGAAACAATGAAGAAAACCCAAAGGGAGACAACTCTGGAGATTGAAATCCTAGAAAAGAAATCAGGAACCATGGATGTGAGCATAAGCAACAGGATACAAAAGATGGAAGAAAGAATCACAGGCGCAGAAGATTCCACAGAAAACATGGACACAAAAAATCAAAGAAAATTTAAAATTCAAAAGGGTCCTAACTCAAAAGATCCAGTAAATCCAGGACACACATAAAAAGATCAAATCTAAGGATAGTAGGTATAGATGATAATGAAGATTTTCAAATTAAATGGCTAGTAAATATCTTCAACAAAATTATAGAAGAAAACTTCCCTAACCTAAAGAAAGAGATGCCCATGAGCATATGAGAAGCCTACAGAACTCCAAATAGACTGGACCAGAAAAGAAATTCCTCCTAACACATAATAATCAAAACAGCAAATGCACTAAATAAAGAGAGAATATTGAAAGCAGTAAGAAAAAAAGTCAAGTAACATATAAAGGCAGACTATTTGAATTACACCAGACTACTTGCCAGAGACTATGAAAGCCATACAATCCTAGACAGAGGAGATACAGACCCTAAGAGAACAAAAATGCCAGCCTAGGCTACTATACTCAGCAAAACTCTCAATTACCATAGATGGAGAAACCAAAGTATTCCATGACAAAAACCAAATTCACAGAATATCTTTCTAAAAATAAAGTTCTTCAAAGAATAATAAAGGGAAAACTCCAAAACAAGGAGGGAAATTATGCCCTAGAAAGAACAAGAAATTAATCCTTAAACAAATCGAAAAGAAGATAGCTGCAAGTACAAAATCCCAATTCTAACAACAAAAATAACAGGAAGCAACAACTACTTTTCTTGAATATCTCTTAATATCAGTGGACTCAATTCCCCAATAAAAAGAAATAGACTAACAGACTGGCTACATAAACAGGACCCAACATTTTGCTGCATACAGGAAACCCACCTCAGTGACTAAGACAGACACTACCTCAGAGTAAAAGACTAGAAAACAATTTTCCAAGCTGATTATCTGAAGAAACAAGTTGGAGTAGCTATTCTAATATCGAATAAAATAGACTTCCAAACCAAAGTTGTCAAAAAAAAAAAAAAAAAAAAAAAAAAGGCAAGGAGGGGCACTTCATATTCATCAAAGATAAAATCTTCCAAGATGAACTCTAAATTCTGAATATCTATGCTCCAAGTACAAGGGCATCCACATTCTTTAAAGAAACTATAGTTAAGCTCAAAGCACACATTCTATCTCACATAGTAATAGTGGGAGACTTCAATATCCCACTCTCATCAATGGACAGATACTGGAAACAGAAAATAAACAGAGACACATTGAACCTAACAGAAGTTATAAAACAAATGTATTTAATAGATATCTACAGAATATTTTATCCTAAATAAAAAGGAAATACCTTCTTCTCAGCACTTCATGGTACCTTTTCCAAAACTGACCATATAATTAGTCAAAAAAGAAAAAAAACAGGCCTCCACAAGTACAAAAATGTTGAAATTATCACATGCATCCTATTAGATCACCATGGACTAAGGCTGATCTTCAATAACAACATAAATAATAGAAAGCCAACATTCACGTAGAAGCTGAACTACACTCTGCTCAATGATAACTTGGTCAAGGAAGAAATAAAGAAAGAAAAAAAGACTTTTTAAAGTTTAATGAAAATGAAGGCAAAACATACATGAACTTATGTGACACAATGAAAGCAGTCCTAAGAGGAAAACTCATAGCTCTGAGTGCCACCAAAAAAGAAACTAGAGAGACCATACACTAGCAGCTTGACAGCACACCTAAAAGCTCTAGAACAAAGAGAAGGAAATTCACCTAAGAGGAGTAGATGGCAGGAAATAACCAAACTCAGGGCTTAAATCAACCAAGTGGAAAATTATAAATATATTTATATATAAAGAATCAACCAAACCAGGAGCTAATTTTTTGAGAAAATCAACAAGATATATAAACCCTTAGCCAGACTAACTAGAGGGCACAGGGAGAGTGTCCTAATTAACAAAATCAGAAATAAAAAGGGAGACGTAACAACAGATACTGAGGAAATCTAAACTATCATCAGATCCTAATACAAAAGGCTGTACTCAATAAAACTGGAAAACCTAGATAAAATGGACAACTTTATAGACAGATACCAGGTACCAAAGTTAAATCAGGATCAGATTAACAATCTAAACAGTCCCATATCCCTTAAAGAAATGAAAGCAGTCATTAATAATCTCCCAACCAAAAAAAGCCCAAGAACAGATTGGTTTAGTGCAGAGTTCTATTAGACCTTCAAAGAAGACCTAATTCCAACTCTCCTCAAACTATTCCACAAAATAGAANCAGAAGGTACTCTACCAAATTCATTCTATGAAGCCACAATTACTCTGATACCTAAACCACACAAAGATCCAAAAAAGAAAGAGAACTTCAGACCAATTTCACTTATGAATATCGATGCAAAAATACTGAATAAAATCCTCTCAAAATGAATCCAAGAACACATCAAAACAATCATCCATCATGTCCATCAACGTAATCCAGTATATAAACAAACTCAAAGACAAAAACCACATGATCATTTCATTAGATGCTGAGAAAGCATTTGACAAAATCCAACACCCATTCATGATAAAAGTCTTGGAAAGATCAGGAATTCAAGGCCTCTACCTAAACATAATAAAAGCACTATACAGCAAACGAGTAGCCAACATCAAAGTAAATGGAGAGAAACTCGAAGCAATCACACTAAAATCAGGGACTAGACAAGGCTGCCCACTTTCTCCTTACCTATTCAATATAGTATTTGAAGTCCTAGCCAGAGCAATTCTACAACAAAAGGAGATCAAAGGGATACAAATTGGTAAGGAAGAAGTTAAAATATCATTATTTGCAGATGATGTGATGGTATACATAAGTGACCCTAAAAAGTCCACCAGAGAACTTCTAAACCTGATTATCAGCTTTGGTGCAGTAGCTGGATATGAAATTAACTCAAACAAATCAATGGCCTTCCTCTACATGAAGGACAAACAGGATGAGAAAGAAATTAGTGAAACAATGCCCTTCACAATAGTCACAAATAATATAAAATGCCTTTGTGTGACTCTAACTAAGGAAGTGAAATTTCGGTATGATAAGAACATCAAGTTTCTGAAGAAAGAAATTGAAGAAGTTCTCAAGAGAGGAAAGATCTTCCATGCATATGGATTGGCAATCCCACTAATATTGAAAATAAAGTAAAAATGGCTATCCTGCTGAAAGCAATCTACAGATTCAATGCAATCCCCATCAAAATTCCAATTCAATTCTTCAAAGAGTTAGAAAAGCCAATTCACAAATTCATCTGGAATAACAAAAACCTAGGATAGCAAAACCTATTCTCAACAATAAAAGAACCTCTGATGGAATCATCATGCCTGATGTCAAGCTGTACTACACAGCAACTTTGATTAAAAATTACATGGTACTGGTACAATGAAAGACAGGTAGGTCAAAGGAATAGAATTGAAGACCCAGAAATGAACCCACACACCTATGGTCACCTGATTCCTGACAAAGTATCTAAAATCATCCAGTGGAAAAAAGACAGCATTTTCAACAAATAGTGCTGGCTAAACTGACGGTTATCATGTAGAAGAATGAGAATTGATCCATTCTTAACTCATTGTACAAAGCTCAAGTCTAAGTGGATCAAAAAATTCCACATAAAACCCGAGACACTGAAATTTATAGAGGAGCAAGTGGGGAAAAGCTTCCAAGATATGGGCATAGGGGAAAAATTCATGAACCAAACAACAATGGCTTGTGCTATAAGATCAAGAATCAACAAATGGGACCTCATAAAATTGTAAAGCTTCTGTAAGGAAAAGACACTGTCAATAAGACAAAAAGGCCACTGACAGATTGGGAAATGATCTTTACCAATCCTAATTCTGATAGGGGACTAATATTCAATATATACAAAGAACTCAAGAAGATGGACTCAAGAAAATTAAATAACCCTATCAAAACTGGGGTACAGAGTTAAACAAAAAACCCTCAACTTAGGAATACCAAATGGTTGAGAAGCACCTGAAAAAAATATTCAACATCCTTAATTGTCAGGGAAATGCAAATCAAAACAACCCTGAGATTCCAATTAACACCAGTCAGAATGGCTAAGATCAAAAATTCAGGTGAAAGCAGATGCTGGCAAGGATGTGGAGAAAGACGAACATTCCTCCATTGCTGGTGGGATTTCAAGGTGGTACAACCACTCTGGAAATCAGTTTGGCCGTTCCTCATAAAATTGGACATAGTACTATGGGGAGATCTAGCTATACCACTCCTGTGCATATACCCAGAAGATGCTCCAACATGTAATAAGGACACATGTTCCACTATGTTCATAAAAGCCTTCTTTATCATAGCCAGAAGCTTGAAAGAACTCAGATATCCCTCAACAGAGGAATAGATACAGAAAATGTGGTACATTTGCACAATGTAGTACTACTCAGCTATTAAAACTGATGAATTTATGAAATTCTTAGTCAAATGGATGAATCTGGAGGATATCATCCTGAGTGAGGTAACCCACTCACAATAGAACACACATGACATGCACTCACTGGCAAGTGGATATTAGCTCAGAAACTTAGAATACTCAAGATACAATCTGCAAACCATATGAAACTCAAGAAAAAGGAAGACCAAAGTGTGGATACTTTGTTCCTTCTTAGAATATGGGGCAAAATACCCATGGAAGGAGTTACAGATACAAAATTTGGAGCTGAGCCAGAAGGAAGGACCATGCAGGAACTACGCTTCCTGGGGATCCATCCCATAAACAATTACCAAACCCAGACACTATTGCATATGCCAGCAAGGTTTTCCTGACATAACCCTGATATAGCTCTCTCTTGTGAGGCTATGCCTGTGGCTGGCAAATACAGAAGTGGATGGTCATAGTCATCTATTGGATGGAACACAAGACCCCCCAATGAAGGAGCTAGACAATGTACCCAAGGAGCTAAAGTGGTCTGCAACCCAATAGGAGGAACAATGATATGAACTAACCAGTAGCTCCCCAGATCTTGTGTCTCTAGTTGTATATGTAGCAGAGGATGGCCTAATTATCCATCAATGGAAGGAGAGGCCCTTGGTCTTATGAAGATTATATGCTCTACTACAGGGAAGTGTCAAGGCCAGGAAGTGGGAGTGGGTGTGTTGGGCAACAGGGTGGGGGGGATTATAGAGGACTTTCTTTTGGAGAGGAAACTAGGAAAGTGGATAGCATTTGAAATGTAAATGAAGAAAATATCTAGAGAGAGAGAGAGAGAGAGAGAGAGAGAGAGAG
>NC_034599.1:6859903-6900191 GCF_900095145.1 Mus pahari | reverse complement strand
AGAGAGAGAGAGAGAGAGAGAGAGAGAGAGAGAGAGAGAGAGAGAGAGAGACAGAAACAGAGACAGAGACAGAGACAGAGACAGAGACAGAGAGAAAAGCACAGTGTTCCTGGGCTTCCTGCAGTCACCAATCCTTCTCCATGGCTGGACTTGATTTGTTTCCATACCTCCTCCCAGTTTGACTTTGACTCTATCCACTACTGTAAGTTACACTGGTGATGGGTTTCTATGTGAGGATACTCTAACTTTGGCATTTGTAATACTGCTATTTTATTGATTAAATAAGAGGTAAGCTTTCTCACTATTCATGCATATATAGTTTGGGTTCTCACTGCCTATGCACCTGTCTACTCTGTTAATTCACTATGCTAAAGTTCTGTTGAGCTGTCAGAACTGACATTTATAGGACAAATTTATTTATAAATGAGTAACATTTGAAAGTAAAAATAAAGGAAACATTTTGTAGAAAGAAAATATATATACTGAGGGAGAAAGTAAGAGAGAATATAAAAACTTCAGTAATAGTAAAAATACTTTGAAGATTAGAAAAATAACAGAATTGTTTCCAAATTCTTTTTAAAAAAAATTTTTTTTAATTTATATGTATCGCTGTGTGTCTGTATTTTGATTGGTTATTTGCCTCCCAAACACAAGCTCCTGGAATAAAGACTTAGATTCAAATTACAGTTTTACAAATACCTAGGCCACAAAGCTAGGTCCATCATGTTGCTGGCTACCTCTGCTCAGGTCCATTTGTCTCTCCTACTAATATCTCCTTGGACACTGTCCCTAAAGCTGGCTCAACCCCAGAATTCTTTCTGCCTCCTGGATATCCCACCTTCTATTCTATCCTTTCCTTTAAGTCATAGGGTTTTTAATTTACAGGTGAACCATGCATACAATACACAAGTTATTTTCTCTACATGGCTGTGTAAGTATTGCTTCATTTCACCAGATGCCTGTAGAGACTAGCAGAGGGTATATAATTTCCTATACATGTATGTATAGGTGGTAGGTGGTTGTGATAAACCAAACACAGGTGTATATAGTGTAACTCAGTTCACCCATAATAACAAGTGCCCTTAACCATTTCTCCAGTCAGAAAAAAAAATGTGGATTAAGAATTGACATTTTTTGTACAAATGTGGTAGTGTACCAATACTATTAGCAATCCACACTTGGTAACTAATTGGGCAAATGATGTCAAGCTCTTGCATTCTGATGGTCTCTGTGATCAATACCTTCTTCATTAACAACTATGGCTAAACTTTTTCTGGCTTATTTTTTCACTAACTTTTCTCAGAAAAGAAAGAATGAATGAATGATTACACTGTACAATCTAAGTGATTTGGGCTGGTAGCATAGTTCGACAAGTATGCTCCTGTATACAAACCTAATGATCTGTGATCAACCCCTGTAATCCACAAGGGGAAAACAGAGAGCAGCCACATAGTGTTGTCCTCTGACCTTAACATATATAATATGGCATTCATGAACCTCTTGTGTATACACACAAGCACACAAAATAAAATGTAAAAATGTAAACAGATGATTCCAATATTTTTTTCAGGAAGCAACATTCATATGAATACCTTATATTTCTAAAATTTTGCTTTGAGCTCAGCAATATAGTCCTGATTCTTTTCATTGTGCTTAATTCATTGTGCTCTGGGTGATAATATTGAAATTACCAGTTGAATCCTACTCTGTCAATCTCTGTCTATTTTTCAACCTTACAAAAAGGCAACTTTACAGATTATCATATTACATGTTATGCTTTTCATTTTCATTTTTATTTTTACTTTGAACACACTCTTATATAATCCTGGCTGACTTCAAACTTATGGCAATCCTTCCAAATCAGAAGAATGGCTAGGTTTAATTTTAAATGTTTATTCTGACTTTTAAGGTGTCTTCAAATTTATTTTAAATAGGCACCTATTCTACCATAAGACCATCTAGTCATTTTATATTCTCCAATTAAATTTTTGCATTTATAATTAGTTTCAGATTATATACCTATTATCTGTTCTCAAAGAAATTATTTTGAGCATTTCTTATATCCATTAGCCAAAATAGTGCTCATTTTTGTGCTGAAATTTTCAATGTTCTTAGTTATTTTCCCACAGGTAATCAAAAATACATGTTGTGGTTTTTGATTTACATTCTCTATTGTTTTTAAAACTGAATATGTTAGAATATATACTTAAGCAGTGGAGAAACATAAACAAATATACTGATAGAATTATAAAAATGAATAAATGTTACTATAGATTAATTATTTAAATTATTCATTTGTATTCAAAATAAGAAAATCATTAGCTTCTATTTTTATTATGCATAGAACAATTTTACAGGATTTTTTTTTACCTGAGTTATTCTGGCACTCAGGAGAGAAATTAAATTAATCTATAATAAAAGGGAAGTGATCCTCAGTTAAATGATAGTCTCTTAGAGCATTTTTTCTCTGTTTTGTTAAAATTCAATATAATGGCACAAACCAGCTGCTAATAAATCATCATGTGGCATTTTAAGGTGATTATCAGAGCCACCCATGTTAATAGACTTCAAATATGAGATAAATCCAACAGTGAAGAGAAAGGTTAAATGCCTGTTGAAGCAAAAAATGCATTTATCAGAACTACTGCAAATGTTTGCCCATTTATCTTCTGTCAAAACAATAATCTGTCAAATCACAATGAAATACTGATAGCTGGGAGTGTATCTCATCAATGTTCCATGTGTTTACAATGCTCATAGCCTTGGTTTTATTCCAGAGCATCAAGACATTGAAAAACTAAAACAAATCAAGCAAACAAAAATGACAATCTAAACTGACAATTAAGGATCATTTTTTACATAGTTTCCAGAATCTAATTGTATAAAGACACGTTTAAAAAAATGAGTATGGTCTGTGCCCAAGAACTGACACTGTATCACAGCTCTCCTTACCCAAATTTCTCCTGGAGAGAACCGGTTTCTGAGAAATACTGACACACAGGCTTACAGGAGGGACAAGCTACAATCATAGACAGCAAGAACAGCTAACACCAGAGATAACTAAATGGCAAGAGGCAAAGGCAAGAACATAAGCCACAGAAAACAAGGCTACTTGGCATCATCAGAACCCAGTTTTCCCACCACAAGAAGCCCTGGATACCACAACACAGTGGAAAAGCAAGACTTGGATTTAAAATCACATCTCATGATGATGACAGATAACTTTAAGAAGAACATAAATAACTTCCTTAAAGAAATGCAGGAAAACACAGGTAAACAGGTGAAGGTTCTGGGAGAGGAAACACAAAAATTCCTTAAAGAATTACAGGAAAACACAACCAGACAGGTAAAGGCATTGAACAAAAACATACAGGATCTAAAAATGGAAATAGAAACAATAAAGAAATCACAAAGCGAGATAACCCTATAGATAGAAAACCTATGAAAGAGACCAGGAGTCATAGAGGCAAGTATCTCCAACAGAATACACGAAATAGAAGAGAGGATCTCAGGTGCAGAAGACACCATAGAATACATTGACACAACAGTCAAAGAAAATGCAAAATGCAAAAATCTCCTAACCCAAAACATCCAGGAAATCCAGGACACAATGATAAGATTAAACCTAAGAATAATAGGTATAGAAGAGAATGAAGATTCCCAACTTAAAGGGCCAATAGATATCTTCAACAATATTATAAAAGAAGACTTACTTAACCTAAAGAAAGAGATGCCCATAAACACACAAGAAGCCTACAGAATCCAAATAGATTGGATCAGAAAAAGAAATTCCGCCTGTCACACAATAGTAAAATACCAAATGCACAAAACAAAGAAAGAATATTAAAAGCATTTAGGAAAAAAAAGTCAAGTAACATACTGTAGGACCCCCTCGTGAGGAACTCCCTCGGGTCCTCAGGTCACAGGAGTCAGGGTGTCCCTCAGAAACACGACAGAGAAGCCCGTCTTGATGTAAGCACATGAGGTACTTTAATGGCAGAGCTCTGGGTGGACTCGTATCTCACACAGGAGACAGAGAAGTCAAGCCAGACCCTCAGAAGTAAGGGGTTTGTATGGGATTAGGGTCGGGGGAACGGGGAGAGTTGGTGCGGCCACAAGTGATTGGCCCATTTGAATATAGTAGTGAGATTATAATGCAGCAAGATAGTATGCGCCAGCCGGAGCGGGGGAATTCCAGAAGCCGGTGGCTTATCAGGGTCTGGGGGACATCTGGTTAGTGTGTGACCCTGAGTGAGCTGGGGGAGATGCCGTCTTGCCAGATGGTTTGCCGGCACTCCTTTCCCTGCACTCCTTTCCCTTATCTTTATAGTCTTGTTAGTCTTAGCAGCTGGGCGGGCTCCGTAAAGTCTGGACCTTGCCTTTTCACAGTGTTCAGCCTTGAGCCTTTGAATTTCAAACCTTACTCTCTTAGTTTTACATTTAAATCTGTATAATTTTCCTTTCAGTCTCAAACATAGGAAGATGTGTGCCTGGCTGGGGCAACTGAGATAATTGCCTAGCTAGCTGTCAGGTGGGGAACAGAAGACCCTCAGCTGCCCTAAGAGAACAAAGGCTCTTTACTAGCCACATTCCTAATGATTTGGGGAACAGGTTTTGGGAAAGTGTTAAAGTTGGAGCTCCACAATACAAAGGCAAACTTATCAGAATTACAACAGACTTCTTACCAGAGAATATGAAAGCTAGATCCTGGGCAGATGTCTCATGGACCAGAAGAGAACACAAATGCCATCCCAGGCTACTATACCCAGCAAAACTCTCAATTACCATTGAAAGAGAAAACGAGATATTTCATGACAAAACCAAATTTACACAATATTTTTCTACAAATAGAGCCCTACAAAGGATAATAGATGGAAAAATCCAACATTAGGAGCAAAACTACATCCAAGAAAAAGCAAAAAAGTCATCTTCTTTCAAAAGAAAATGGCCACATGAACATAATTCCGCCTTTAACATAAAAAATATGCAACAATGACTATTTCTTAATATCTCTTAAAATCAATGGGCTTGTTCCCCAATAGAAAGACATAGACAAACAGAATAGAAGTTAGACTCCAGAGAACCAAATAGCCTTATCAAAATGGGGAACAGAACTATACAGAAAATCCTCAACTCACGAAACTCAAAGGGCAAGAAGCACCTAAATAATATTCAACATCCTTAGTCATCAGGGAAATGCAAATCAAAAAGACCCTGAAATTCCACCTCACAGGAGTCAGAATTGCTAGGATGAAAAATTCAGGTGACAGCAGATGCTGGCAAGGATGTGAAGAAAGAGGAACACTCCTCCATTGCTGGTGAGATTGCAAGCTAGTACAACTACTCTGGAAATCAGTCTGGTGGTTCCTCAAAAAATTGGACACAGTACTACCTGAGTACCCAGTTATACCAGTCCTGGGCATTTACCCAGAAGATGCTCCAACATATAATAAGGACACATGCTCCCTATGTTCATAGCAGCCTTATTTATAATAGCCAGGAGCTGGAAAGAACCCAGATGTCCCTCAACAGTGGAATAGATACGGAAAATGTGGTACATTTACACAATGAAATATCACTCAGCTATTAAAAACAATGATTCCATGAAATTCACAGGCAAATGGATGGATCTAGAAAATATCATCCTGGGTGAGGTAACTCAGTCACAAAAGAACACAAATGTTATGTATTCCATGATACGTGTATATTAGGCAAAGAGTATGGAATACCCATGATATAAATTATGGACCACATGAAGCTCAAAAGGAAGAAAGACCAAAGAGTGGATGCTTCAGTCCTACTTAGAAGGAGGAACAAAATAATCAAGAGAAGTAGAGGGTGGGAGTAATTTAGGAGGAAGAGAATATGGGGAGGGGAAAAGACGGGAAGAATCAGGTATGGGAGCAGATGGACAAGATGTCAGGAAATTGAACAGAGTTGTGTAGCAATGGGGCATGGGAAACTGGGTGTAGCAACAAGAAAAATCAAAGATGCCAGGAAAGCAAAAGCCTCCTAGGACCCCACGGCAATGGCATTAGCTAAAATACTCCACAAAGGGGAAGGAAAATCTATCAAGGTGATATCCAGAAGTTAGGAATGGCCTCCAGGTAGACTGATGGGTCCACCCACTCATCACCCCAAAATTTTAATCTAGAATTTCTCCTGTCTATAGGAAGTACAGGGATAGAGAGTTGAGCAGAGACTGAAGGAAACAACATCTAGAGACTGCCCCGCCTGGAGATCCATCTCACATGCAAACACCAAACCCAGACACTATTGTGGATGCCAAGAAGTGCTTGCTGACAGAAGCCTGACACAGCTGTCTCCTGAGAGGCTCTGCTGGTTTCTAAGTAATTCAGATGTAGGGGCTCACAGCCAACCATTGGACTGAGCACAGGGACCCCAACGGACAAGTTAGGAGAATGATTGAATGACCTTAAAGGGCCTTATCTGGCATCATTTGGAGGATAGGCCCTTGATAATGTGAAGATTTGATGTCCTTGGATAGAGGAATGCTAGGGTGTTGAAGTGGGAGTTGGTGGTTGGGTATGGCAGCACCTTCATAGAAGCAGGTAAGTGGGTTGTGGTAGGTGATTTCCAGAGGGGAAACCAGGAAAAGGGATAACATTTGAAATGTAAATAAATAAAATTTCCAGTTAATATAAAATAAAATAAAAAGAATGAGTACATGTTCTATTGATGGGAGAAAAAGCTTTGCAATTATAATTAGTAAACAGAGATATATGCTCCACATTCATATCAGAAATAACACACAAATTCATTCCAGTTGCTGTCTAAAGTACTCTACCTATAGCATTTCAGTCTACAAACACCATGACCCTTAATGTTGACATATAGTGTTATTTATAGATTCTGTGAGAAGACACAGAGACAAAATGATGTCTGAATGCAGCTGATCAGATCCTGCAGACTACAAAATACTTTCAGTGCCATCTTAGATTCCATATTAATTATTCTCCTTGCTATAATCTAATACCCAACGAAAGCAACTTAAGGAAAGAAATTTATTCCATCTTATGGCTTAAGAGCATATGGTGCATTATGGTTGGTAAACATGAAGAATCATGATGGCAGGGGTACGCTACTAAGATTTCTCACATCTGAAACCAGGAAATGCTGACACTCAGCTGGCTTGCCTTTTCTCTCTCTTTTATTCTGTCTAGGAACCCAGTCCATTGGGGTGGTACTGTCCCTCATTAAGGGTACATGTCCCCTCCTCATTTAAATCTCTCTGTAAACATCCTCAAAGAAAAGCACAGGGACATGTTATCAGGAGATTTCAAGTTCAGTCGAGTTGAAAATGAAAATGATCCATCCTAGGAATTTAGGTGGCCTCACTGTGTATTTCTGTATTATTTTGTTCAATAAGAATCATTAACATTGACAAACAGATAAAAAGCAAAACTAATCTGCGCCAGACCATATTAAGTTAAAAGAATATATTTTTATTGAATCATAGCTCTTTAAGAAAGTAACAGTCACATTTAACTTCATTCTACATGAATATTCTAATATATTGTTTTGTGACAATATAAAGCCCTCACTATGTTTTCCCAATTATTTTTTTCTGGATGCTTGGTTGCATTACATATTTGGGAAGAAGGACCCTTTGAGTCCTTCTTTAAGGAAAAATTAATTAACCCCAAAGGGGAATTATTAAAATCCTTCAATATTTCAAAACTGTTTTTAAAAGAATGATTTTATTATATTGCTGTTGTTTTAAAGAAATACATGAATTCTTCTCTTTCCAACTTTCTATGGAATTTAATTTCAACCACATCATTAATAGTGAAAAATAAAAATGATAAAAATATTTGGGTGACACTAGAGTTGACACAGTGTGTACAGCTGTGGTAGTTGATAGTGGTGTCTAGCATATTTCATAGCCTTATAATTTATATGCATTTGCCACACAAATCTTCACTGAGGCTAGCATCTTTGCCCCTAAGTTGCAGCTACAGAAGTCTAATTTCACTTGCTGTATTCCAGGTCAAAAGTATCAAGGGAATCCAAGCCACCTGACTCCTCAATCAACTCAAGATAGAAGTCTCCCTGAGTTATCTCAGTGCACAAATAAAGCATACTCGAATGACTAGAGTATCAACATTGATACATGTGGCCCTTGCTATTATTAGTTCAATAAAGAACTCCCTTGGTCAGATCCCTCCCAGAGCTTCCCTTTCTATCTCCATCCTCCTGTATTCTTGGCCTCACAAATTTCACAAGCACATAGGGATGTGCTTCTGAAAGGCGATAGTATGTCATCTTTTGATTTGTTTATAAAATTTCACAAAGGTTCTTCTTAGACTTTAAGATATATGAAGCAGTCAATAATACACATTGAATACGAAGGAATGTGACTCAGCTAATTGGGACAGACATCCCTATATTAACAAAATAAAAAGCCTAAATTCACATTTCGGGAATGATACTTTTTCATGACAAGTTGTCAAAATGAAGTTTCTCCTTTCTTTCTCTTAACTTTTAATAAATATTAACATCTGTGAATAGAAGCCTAAGTATTGTTACTAACCATGGTTCAAAGTCCCTGTCTCTCTGCATGTGTATGGGTGCATGTGTGTGCAACACACAGATGTGTCTATGATGGTGTACTTGTACATAATAATATAGCACATAATTCTTCACTTATCACCTTTTGGCATAAGTTCTTTGAAATTTAATTTCTCAAATGCCAAAAAATATGGCTTATATCAATTCACATAATCAGGTACAACTTAAAGCCTGCACCTCAGTTTTTTGCAGTAACAGTAGCCCACACAGGAAACTGGGCTGCCATGAAAACTCATTTGGTTTACATTTTTGTTAAAATTTGTGCAAATACCCTGTTCATTCCAATCATTGATCTTAAACTTCAACCTGATTTGCACTAATAGGATATATTAATTAAAACCTAATAGAAGAAATGTTATTATAATAATAAAATAATCCAACTACTATGCCATTATAGATACACAAGTGTAAAGTAATCAAAACCTATCTGGATGACAGTCAGTAGGTGATGTTCTGCCTCAATGAAGTGTTCTCTCTTCTGTGGCAAGACTCACCTTCCAAAAAATCTACCACTTAGGAGAGACACACTGATACTTTTTTCTTCCTTTAGTTTCAATGTACATGTTTTGTCATATTTTATTCTTAGATAAATTTTAGGTTTACCTAAAATTTACGCTGAGGATTTAGAGTTTGTATGTATCAATCTTTCCCAATTGCATGCAGATCTTCTTACATAGAATTTCTAGGGATATGCACTTGTCATCACTGAAAATGAATAAAGGCTAGGTACTGTAAACTAGAACACACAATGAGATTACAATTTGCTGTACAATTTTCTGTGATGTATCCACCATTAACGTGACTTTGATAGGCTCCTTTCATTTATTCCTATTTTTTACAATATCTTAAATATTAACTTTGTAAATTATATTCATGTATAGAATGTATCTAATTCATATACATTCTACATTCCTCTCTATCTCCCCTCGTTGTCAGAACATGGTCCAATAATGAAGCCTTGTAAGGAGAATTCTGAGTGTCTGGGAGAAATGTCAAGAAAACAAGACAAGGGTCTTGTAACCTGAGTTTATCTCAAAAAAAGGAATTGTTCTTCAAATGTGATTTTGTGTTCCACCCAGATGTAGTAGATAAGATTGAGTTTACTTCTGATTATTCATTACAACTGTCTATTGTTATTTGTTTATATGCCTCTATGGAAAAACATATTTTTGCAGCATGTGGTTTGTCTTTATGATTATACATTGTGTTCATGTGATTCTTCTTAATTGTTAGAGTATAAATTGTCTGACGTTCTGAATAAAGTTGGCTAGTGTATGGGACTTTAGTAAGCCTCATTTTTCAATTCTACGCTCCTTGGTCCCATCACTTTTAGAGCATTAAGCAAATGGTGCCACAGATTGGTGACCCAACGTTGGGTTGTAGATAAGAGGGGTGAACTTTTCAGAGAAGAATGTGAGTAAAAATAATGGGACAGAGAAGAGAACAGGTTTTCCTTGTGTCCAGTTTGTGAATCATTTTCTAAAGACAGGAGGAGCCCTGAGTGAGGTAATCCACACCCAGAAGATATTAGCCATAATATACAGGATAACCATACTATGATAAACAGACCCAAAGAAACTAAATAACAAGGAGGCCCAAGGGAAGATGCATGAATCTTACACAGAAAATAAAACAGATCAGAGGTGGATAGAAAGAGGCACCTGGGTGGGAGAGGAGTGAGGAGGGGAATGGGAATCAGATGTGGGGAGAGGGAGTGGGAAAGGTTTGCAAGTGAAAACCAAAATTAGTGGGGTGTATCTCTGGGGTGGAGGAGGCTCCCAGGAGTTTATAGGAGTCACTCTAGCTGGAGATATGGAAACTGATGTAGCCTCTTTCTGTAGCCAGGCAATATTGCCAGTGGAGAGTTGGAAATATCAACTGTCTCACCAAACTTTCGACTCAAAATTTGTCACGCCTACAAGATGCTCAGGAAACAGATTGAGAGAATGGTCAACCAATGCCTAGCACAACTTGAGATTCGTCCCATGTGAGAACACTAACTACTGACACAATTAATAACACTCTCCTATGATTGCAGACAGGAGCCTAGAATAACTGTTTCTTGAGAGGCTTCTTTTAGCAGTTGATGGAAATAGATGCACAAATTCACAGCCCAATATCAGACAGATCTCAGGAAGTCATGTCGAAGATTGGGGGATAAGAATGAGTGAACCCAAGGGGTCAAGGACACCACAAGAAGACCTATAGAGTCAATTAACCATGTCCCATGGGGATTCACAGAGACTAAACAACCATCCAAAGAGCATGCAGTGTCTAGACCTAGGCTGCCTACTCATTTGTAGCAGATGTGCAGGTTGGTCTTCATGTGTGTCCTCTAATAATTAGAGCAGGGGCTATCTCTGACTCTGTTGCCTGCCATTGGATCCCATCTGATCCCATTACCCTAACTGGACTGCCTGACTGGGACTCAGTGGGAGAGGATATACTTTGTCCTCCTGAGACTTGATGCCCCCAGTATGGCATGTTACTCAAGAGATAGCTTCTCTGAGAAGAAGGAGGAAGGAACTTGCAAAAGTGGTGAATGAATACTATATATATATATATATATATGGAAAAGAAAAAAGAAGTAACAGAATCACAAGTATTAATTGATTGCAAATTGTTTATTGTTATAATCCTTGATTCCCAGTAGGAAATTTAGATGAAGAAATATGGAACAGTATCTGAAGAACATTTTGTATTGACTAGTTTTGTGTGAATTTGACACAGCTGGAGTTATCACAGAGAAAGGAGCTTCAGTTGGGGAAATGCCTCCATGAGATCCAGCTGGGGGGCATTTTATCAATTAGTGATTAAGGGGGAAGGGCCCCTTGAGGGTGGAACCATCTCTGGGCTGGTAGTCTTGGGTTCTATAAGAAAGCAGGCTGAGCAAGCCAGGGGAGGCAAGCCAGTAAAGAACATCCCTCCATAGCCTCTGCATCAGCTCCTGCTTTCTGACCTGCTTGAGTTCCAGTCCTGCATCCTTTGGTGATCAACAGCAGTATGGAAATGTAAGCCGAATAAACCCTTTCCTCCCCAACTTGTTTCTTGGTCATGATGTTTGTGCAGGAATAGAAATCCTGACTAAGACACATTTAAATACATATAAACAAAGTGAAAACATTCCTATTTGATTTTGGATCACTTGAGTACTAATTTGGACTGTATTCAGAATACTTAGGGAAGATAAAGAGAATATTAATCAGTACCCCCAGAGTAGGGATATATATTCACATCAATTCTAGGTAACCCAGTAGGAAGAAAAAATGGTCCAAAAGACAGACAGAAGAGTCAGAAAGAGACCCTACTCTTAGTGTTAAGAATCCCATGAGAACAATAAGTTTCTCATCCATAACATTTATACAGGGTAGATGGGTAAGACCCAAACAGGCTACCTGATCTCTACAAGTCCATTTGATATCTGGTCAGCTCATTCTCTGGGCATGTTCTTGTGGTTTCCTTGATCTCTTTGATTCCTCCAATTGTTCTCTATCCTCCTCCACAGGACTCTCTGAGCTCTGCTTATCTGGCTGTAGGAAGCTGCATCTGCCCTCACAGTTTCTAAACGAAGTTTCTCTGTTCTCTCTGATGAAGATTATGCTAGGCTCCAGTCCCAGGACAACAGGCAGGCATGAAAAAGTGTAGGTCAGAGGTTTTGTGGCTGAGTTCATATTCCAATACCTCAACTTGAGGCCTTTCCTGGTTACAGAGAATGGCTGTTTTAGGCTCTGTGTCTCACATTCCTAAAATTCTCCAGTAGTGCCACTCCAATACTTCCCATGGAGTATCCATTGAACTAGGTCCTAACTCAGTCCAAAAATATGCCCTGCCCTGTGCATGCTCATGTAATTCCAAGTATCTCTCAGAATTTCCCCTCGATCCACTCCAAGCCTGATACCCACACCCAGTGTACTTACTAAATCTATTTTGTTTAACATTCCCAGAAAGATCTTGTGTATCCCCTTCCTTGTTACTTAGACTCTCTTGGTACATGCATTATAGCATGATTATCCTTTACTTTATAATGAATATTCACCTACATGTGAGTATATACCATTGCTTTTCTTTCTGTGTTTGGATTACCTAATACAGTATGACTTTTATCTCATTAAATCCATTTACCAATAAATTTCATGAAATATTTGTTGTTTTGTTTTGATTTGATTTGTTTTTTAAAATCTAAGTAATACTCTGATTTTTTAAATGTACCACATCTTTATCCATTTGTCAGTTGAGGAGTTGAAACACAACTAGGTTGTTTCTAGTCATAACAACTATTATTAAAGCAGCTATGAAAATAGTTGACCAAGCATCCTTATGCTAGGATGAGTGTCATTTTGGTATATGCCCATGAGTGGTCTTGATGTAGGCTGATTCCCAATTTCCTGATAAACTAACATATTGATTTTCAAAGTGGCTGGAAAAGTTTGTCCTCTCAATGGCAATTGAGAGTGTTTCCTTGTCACATCTCCTTGCTAGCATGAGCTGTCAGTTGTGTTTTTGACCTTAGCCATTCTGGCAGTTGTAAGAAGGAATCTCACTTATTTTGATTTCCATTTCCTTGATGGCTAAGGATGGTGAACATTTCTTTCTTTCTCAGTCATTTGAAATTACACTGTTGAGAATTCTCTGTTTAAAACTGTGAAACTGGATTATTTAGTTTGCTGATGTCTAGTTTCTTACATTCTTTATAAATTTTGGACATCAGCCCTCTGTCAGATGGAGAACTGGGGAAGATTTTCTACCATTCTGAAGGCTGCTGTTTTATCCTATTGGTATCCTTAGCCTTGCAAAACTTTTCAGTTTCATGATGTTCCATTTATTAATTTTTTATCTTAGTGTCTGAGCCATTGGTTTTCTGTTCAGGAAGTTGTCTTCTGTGCCAGTATGTCCAAGGCTATAACATACTTTCTCTTTTATTAGACTTATTCTTCCAGTTTTCTACTCAGGTCTTTGATCCACTTGGATTTGAGTTTCACACAGAGAATTAGATATGGATCTACTGACATTCTTCTACTTAGGGATTTTCAGTTAGACCAGCACTATTGGTTGAAGATCATTTCTTTTTTGATAAAATTTTGGCTTCTTTGCTAAAAATCAAGTTCTTAAAGGTATGTGGATTTGTGTCAGAATCTTCAATTTGCTTCTGTTGATAAACCTGTCTATTTTTTGCAAATGTCATGTAGTTTTTATTACTATTGCTCTATAGTACCATTTCAAATCAGATATGATGATAACTCTAGAAGTTCTTTTATTGTACAAAATTATAAGCTTTACTGGGCTTTTTTTCCATATGAAGCTGTTAAGTATTGTCTTTTCAAGGCCTATAAAGAACTATATTGGAATTTTGATGGGAATTGTGTTAAATCTGTGTATTTCATTTGGTAAAAAATGGACAATTACTATGTTAATCCAATGATTCATGACCATGGAAGAACCATGACTATATTTTGAAGTCTTCTTTAATTTCTTTCTACAAAGACTTAAGCTTCTGGTCATACAGGTCTTTTGTTTGCTTTGTAGGAGTTACAGCAAGATATTTTATGTTATTCATGGCTATTGTGAAGGGTGTTGTGTAGGGATAATTTTGTACACTGTTTAAAATTTATCCTTGTATTATTCAAATGCTGATTTTACTTTTAAGATTTTTTTCTTTTTACTTTGCTTGTTAGTATTTGACTGTATCTAAGTGTGTACAAATGACTGTAATACTCATGGATGTCAGAAACAGGGACCAAATTCCCTAGAAGTAGAGTTATAGACACTTATACCTCAACTAGAAGTGGAGTTACAGACACTAATACCCATGGCTCATGAGTTCTGGGAACTAAATTCAGTACTGTAGATGAGTAACAAATGCATTTAAGCAACAACTGAGCTTTCTCCAGAAGTTGTATTTCAATGTTTTTACATTCAAGGAGTTTTGTTAGTGCAATCTACAAGAAACAAACAAACAAACAAACAAACACCTCTCCTGTGTTTAAACAACTAATATGTGGGTAATATTTTGTTAGAAAAGTGTTGTTAAATATTGAGAAAAGCCCTTACACTTTTTAAAACACAAACATGAAAGATAACTACAAACTTTTAAAAAGATTTTAAATTTCAGTCTGAAATATAAAGGAAAATTCCTTGGGAAGTTACAGCTGTATGACCATTTAAGAAAATGAAGTCAGTCGGGCATGGTGGTGCACGCCTTTAATCCCAGCACTCAGGAGGCAGAGGCAGACAGATCTACAAAGCAAGTTCCAAGACAGCCATGGCTATACAGAGAAACCCTGTCTTGAAAAAGAAAAAGAAAAAGAAAAAGAAAAAGAAAGAAAAGAAAGAAAAGAAAAGAACAAAGAAAACAAAGTCTAAATAGGCTCCAGTGGGGAATGTATTCAAACCACACTACATTTTTGCCTCCTATAGAAATATATTTTTTTAAGAATTTTTACATCTTACTAAGAAAATTTTACTGTGAAAGTCTAATAAATTATTAACATTCAACATTTATTAAACATCTTTTTCCTTTTGAGTAACTACTTGTGGGGGTGTGGTGTTACTATTTCACAATAAACACTGAAAACACTTTGTCAGGAACTTGAACGTCCTGAGAACACTTTCCTGACAACATCATACTGCTGTGTATATTACAGTAGAGGGTTGCCACATTCCATACTGCCATGTGTGACACAATAGATGGATTATATCATTAATTTATTGTCTCCTTAAAGATGTATAAGATAAGACCTGTCATTTCTACTTAATAGACCAGAATGGTGAAGCTATAAACAATAGCTTAACATGTCCCAGAACACATGCATTGGTAAATGTGAATTGTTTTCATTGTGATGAAATCAACATAGCATGCAATTTTCCATTTTAACCAATTTAAATGCCTAATTTAGTGGCATTAATGATATTAGCAATGCTTAGTAATTTAAGACAGTTGTATCATCTCAAACAGAATCCTTGTACTCACTGAACACTAAGTGGAAGTCCTCTCATCCACATGTTACTGTAGCCTCTATTCTACTCTCTGAGTCTGTGATTTTATACCTCCTAAGTAATCACTGTGTATGTAGCCAGCAGCATCTGTCCTTTTGTATTTATTTCATTTAGAGTGTAGCTTTCATGTTTAACACTGGGGGTAGCATGGTTCAGAATTTCATTCTTTTGTGGCTGGAGGGAAGGCTCAGTGATAAAAAGTACTTGCTGGAAAGGACCCAAGTTCAGTTCCCAGAACTTACAATGGGGGCTCATAATCACTTTTAATTATAGCATGACAAAGAAATTCACAAAATGAAGAGGCATTTTTGGTGGGGGCATATTTAGGCACATACAGTCCTGTGATCATACATAAAAAATATACATATGTACATGCAAGCATACATAAATATAAAATAAAACAAATATTTAAAAAAGATTTTATTCCATCCTATCCCAAAATATTCTTTTAAATATGCATATATGTACATGCTGAAGAATATTAATTTTAATAAATATGTTTTCCTTTTGAAAATTATATGAAAAACTGTGATTTGAAGTCCCATGTTAGTTTGTCCAATTTGCTGTTGCCCTACTAAGGAGTATATAGTTTATTTGATAGATGTGATGATACTATGTAAGCATTTGAGGAGAAGGAGAGAAAAAAAACATTGCACTCAATATGTAAACTTAAAATCTAATATAGATTCATCCTTATAACTTCACAATACCATTTGAAAAATACGAGAAAGTTTTCCCTACCAGAAAACTGTAGTAACAGTAAAATTATCTTTATTGACGGAATATATTAAATTAACAATTATTAGTGTTTCATGGACATTAGCTTTAAAGTACACAGAAAACTATATAAGAAATTGGAGTCTGTCTTATACATTATAGTATTACCTTTAATGAATACACCTGCCATAAAGATGGAGCTCCATAAAAATGTCTTGAATGGATGGATGAATAACTGTAAGTTTTGAAATCTTTCTTTTAACTGTAGTGTGCAGATGAGTGTTAAAAATGTACAAACACATCCCAGACCTTTCATAACCAGCTCATTTGAAGCAGGATGCTTCTTGTCTTGCTACTTGCCTTACACTCTGTATACTTCCTCATTTATTTGTTCTATCTACATTTATTTTCTGAATTATTTGAGAATCCATTAGAGATATGGTCTTTTATTAGTGGTACTGTAATATATTTTTCAAGACTAAATCTATGCACAGCATATTTATAAATATCTTGTATCTGTATGCAAACTAAACCATTATCTAATTCATGGTACATGACATGGTTCTATCAATTTATATTCTAATATTCACATCAATTACATGACCACAGTCTACACTCAGTTTTAGAATGCCACATTGCAGCAAAATGTCACCGCCTTTCAGCATCCCTCAATCTGGGACATTGTCTTCATAGGCTATCTTTGTCTTCCATGGCCTTTATAGTCTGAAGAATTCAGGCTTGTTATTTTATCAAGTTTCTTGCTAGTCAGATTGCACTCATTTTTTTCTCCTTGGATTCAGAATGCCAGAAACATTCCATCTCAGCATACTCCAGTCACCAGACTTATTTATATATTTCTATTCTTTGATCCCATTCTTTTTTGCTTCATTCCCCTGAGATAATGTCAACTCTTATTAAAATCTCCCTACTAGGTTGTAGCTACTGCTAACTTTATGAAGTTAATACATAGACAGAATACTTAACATCTATGAAATTTAAACTATCACATGAGGAACTTAATGCTGACTAGCAGTTCAGTGAGTAGAAAACTTTTATCTGCAATGGGCTGGAGATGATTCAACAGGTAAAAGTGCTTTTATTTCAAACCTGACCACCCTAGTTCAGTCCTAGGAACCCAAGGTACAAGAAAAATAGTAACTCCTAAAAGCCATTCTCTGTCTTCTTCACATGTAGGTTGGCATTTACATGCTCCTTAAAATTAATTAAAATAGTTAATTAAATATTTAATTGATAAAATATTAATTAAATATTTAATTAACTAAAATATTAAATAATTAAAATAAAAATATTAAATAGAAAACCTTTTATTATGAATCTTCAGTACAGCTAAAGTATATAAATCTAAGTACAAACAATGAAATAGGAACCAAAATTACTTTCACAACATGGTTTAGTGCATGTAAAAATCATACCCCATATTTGGAATGCATAGCTCAAGAAAAGAAAGGTATAAATATATGCTATGATTTAGATATCATATTCATCAACTGTTGTCAATATCATGAGATGAGAAGTAGTAGGATATTTAAAAGGACTACACATAGCAGTAGGTAAATATGGTAATATCATTAGAAGATACTAATGCTAGGCATGCCTCAGTGGTTCGGGGCTGGATTGTTTACCTATTGAAAAATTACTATAAAAAGCCATGCAAAAGTTTGACTTCTTCCATCTCCCCCTCACATCTACTTGGAGATTTCATCTCCATCATTCTATATTGATACTGTAAGAAGACCTGACCAGATGAATTTGGCTGGTCTTAAATTCTGCTACATCCAAGAATTTGAGCTAAATAAGCCTTTCTTTATAAATCACCTAGCTGTAAGGATTTTGTCAGAATTGAAATAAGAAAATTTCTCAGTGAATACAGATTTAAGCCCCATGTATGAAGATACTAATTTTAAACTGTTTCAGTTTTTAAATCATTTTTCATGTTCTTACTGACCAAACATGGAATTCCTTTTGTGGTTTGTATAGCATTCCTGTTGGACAGAGTGAATAGACCCTTGGTGTCATTCTCTCAACATTCAGAAAATTCTGGTGTGAATTGTGACAATAGAAAATTGCTCAGCATGCCATTGTCATTTACAAGGTAAAATGGACTCACAAAAGGGCATAATAATCTTGTCTGATTTGAGTGTTCATAGCAACATTTACTTACATAAATTTTCATTGCTACAAGGTAGGAAGCATCAAATGAGGCCTTGGTTGTGCAAATTTCAAACTTAAGGTGAAGGCAGGTGAGGAGTCCACATATAGGTGGTTGTCATCTTATACCCACACAGGGTTTTATAGAGCCCTTTACAGTAGTTCCATTTTCTGCTTCCTCTCTTGTCCTGTCCAGGTGCTGCTGCACACCAAACAGGAAAGGATGGACAGTAAGAAGGTCCATGTCTTTCTTAGTGTATTTGGTATCTGGTACACAATGAGTAGGTCAACAGGGTCCTGTTCCTGTAGTAGGGTGGAATGCAGTAGGGTGGTGAGGGGGTCCAGTTCTAGCACTGGGGTGGGGTGTCAGAGGGTGTCTCCTCCACAGATCTGCATTATGTAGCTCTTTAAGGTTACAGCTCTTTGAAATGATGTTCAATGAAACAACTCTCTCAGACGGTGTTCAATGAAGCAGCTTATGTGCATACTTTCATTCAGAATGGGCTTGTACAGACACAGTTTATTTGAAGTTAAACTGAGAGTTCTTCCTGGTTAATATTTCCTCTGATGAGAATTAAGTGTACTTCCTTATCTTTTTTGATGGCTTTTGCTGAAAATTGATTTTAACAGATATTACAATAGCTACTCCACTTGTTTCTTTATACTATTTGCTTAGAAAATTGTTTTCTAGCCCTTCATTCTAAGGCAGTGTTTGTCTTTGACAATGGGATGGGTTTCCTGTATGCAGCAGAATGCTGTATGCTCTTTAGGTATCCAGTCTGTTAATCTTTGTCTTTTAATTGGGTAGTTGAGTCCATTGTTGTTAAGAGATACTAAGGAATAGTGATTGTTGTTCTCTGTTATTACTGATGTAATTTTTATGTTACTTTCCTTATCTTCCTTTGGGTTTCTTGTAAGAAGATTACATTCTTGCATTTTCTAGGTGGAGTTTCTATCTTTGCCTTTCTAGGGCCGGATTTCTAGAAAGATATTGTGTAAATTTGGTTTTGTCATGTAATTCTTGGTTTCTTCATCTACGGTAACTGAGAGTTTTGCTGGGTATAGTATTCTGAATTGGTTCTCTTAGGGTCTGTATGAGAGCTGACCAGGATCTTCTAGGTTTCATAGTCTCTGGTCAGAAGTCTAGTGTAATTCTGAAGGGTTTGTCTTTATATATTACTTGACCTTTTACATTTACTGCTTTTAATATTCTTTCTTTGTTTTGTGCATTTGGTGTTTTGCTTATTATGTGATGGGAGTAATTTCTTTCTGGTCCAATCTATTTGGAGTTCTGTAGGGTTCTTATATGTTCATGGGCATCTTTTTCTTTAGGTTAGGGAAGATTTCTTCTATAATTTTGTTGAAGATNTTTACTGGCCCTTTAANTTGGGAATCTTCACTCTCTTCTATACCTATTACCCTTACGTTTGGTCTTCTCATGGTGTCCTGGATTTTCAGGATGTTTTGGGTTAGGAGCTTTTTGTATTTTGCTTTTTCTTTGACTGTTGTGTCAATGTTTTGTATGGTATCTTCTGCACCTGAGGTTCTCTCTTCTATCTCTTGTATTCTGTTGGTGATGCTTGCATCTTTAACACCTGGTATCTTTTCTAGGTTTTCTATCTCCAGGGTTGTCTCCCTTTGTAATTTCTTTATTGTTTCTCTTTCCATTTTTAGATCCTGGATTGTCTTCTATTCATTCTCCTATTTGATTGTGTTTTCCTGTAATTCTTCAAAGGATTTTTTGGGTTTCTTCTTTAATGTTTTCCAACTGTTTACCTGTGTTCTCCTGTATTTCTTTAAGGGAGTTATTTATGTCCTTCTTAAATTCTTCTATCATAATCATGAGATGTGATTTTTAAATCAGAGTCTTACTTTTCTGGTATACTGGGGTAACCAGGGTTTGCTGTTTTAGGAGAACTGGGTTCTGATGATGTCAAGTAGTCTTGGTTTCTGTTTCTTATGTTTTTGTGCTTGCCTTTATCCATCTGCTTACCTCTGGTGTTAGCTGGTCTTGCTGTCTCTTACTTTGGCTTGTCCCCCTACAAGACTGTGTTTCAGTGCATATCTCATCAGGGGGAATTTGGTTATGGAGTGCTGTGGTATAGAGTCAGTCTGGAGTGCAGACAGAGACCAAAAGGATCCTATTTCTGACTGATCCTTAGTATCTGTTTCCTGATGGCTCTGTGAGGGTCCCTCTTGGGCCAAGACTTTGAAGAGAATTGGTGATCTTATCTGTGCCTGCAGGTGTGTAGGCAATCCAGGGAGACCAGCTCAATACTGGCATTTTTTTTTATGTAGCTCTGTGGCACAGGATCAGCTCTGGGTGAAGATGGAGACTTGAAGACTCCTGTCTCAGGCATCCCCTTGATTTCTGTGCTTTGAGGGTACTAGGCAGATTTCTCTGAGCAGCATTGGTGGTCCTTCTGACACTCACAGGCCTGTCTATACTCCTGGAAGGCTCACTCACTCCAGGCACTATTTTGGTATAGAGCCCTTTGCAAAAGATCTTCTAAAGTTGTTTGAGCTATTTAGATTCTTGGAGGCTCTTGAGGATTGACTGGATGAATTCTGCATTATTAATGGATATGAGCATATAGCAAGAATGTGTAGAATGTTTCCTTATGAAGTCACATATATTGGTTTTCAATTGGCAAGAGGTAGGCTTGTGATTGCTTTTCATTGTCAACTTTACTGATTTTAAATCACCAAAGAGAATAATGAGGTACACCTCTGGGTATATTCTGTGTTGAATAGTCTGTGACAAATGATTATACCACCATGTCATTCTGCCAACTGAATTTATGAGATAAACTAAATATTTTCTTTCTTAGCTTGGCTGTGTAAGATATTTTGCTCACAGCGATTAGAGATAACTGCATATTTCTTATCAATTAAGTATCAATAACCCGTTTGTCCTTTCTTTAAAGAAATAACACCAAAGGGAAGGAAAGGGTGTTCTAGTGGTTGAAAGATTCAGCCCTGAGTACTCAATGCTTGGCTGTAAAACCAGCTTATAAAATTGAGAAAAGGGACACTTTTCAATATTTTAGAAGCCAGACATTCATATGTCTTAACAATGATACAAGATTCTTATCAATTTGGAATTCATTTCTAAGGCTTCAGCTTGACAATTATTATAATCCTCAGGGTCCAACTTCATTGGGTGGGAACTGGAAAAAGCAGCAGTGAGCAGTATGTAACATCTTCTTGTATTTCAGATCCCGAACATGTCCTAGACATTGGAACCCTCTGCCCTATATAACACATGTAACAGTTCATGGGGCCCTAAAATCCTGAGGCCCATGTGCCTTAAGCCCTGACAGTTCTCTAATACTTTTCAAGTTTCCTATATACAGATTCACAGAGTCTTGATCTTTATATCTGTGCTGAGATCTTTCTTTACTGTTATTATTATTGGATATTTTACTTATTTACATTTCAAATGTTATCCCCTTTCCCAGTTTCCACCCTGGAAACCTCCTGTCCCAACCCCTCTCCCCCTGCTTCTATGAAGATGCTCCCCCACCCACTCCTGCCTCCTTACCCCAGCTCTCTTACACTGGTGCACTGAGTCTTCACAGGACCAAGGCCCTCGCCTTTCACTGATGCCCAACAAGGCCATCCTCTGCTACATATGCCCCTGGAGCCATGAGTCACTACATGTGTATTCTGGGGTTGGTGGTTTAATCCCTGGGAGCTCTGGGGAGGGTTCTGGTTGGTAGCCTTTAGGTGCCCTATTGGTGCTGCTCTCACTAAAGTTGCATTTGGTTGGTGCTAATTGTTAGAGTCTAGTTCTAAAAAGCTCATAGTAATCATAAATACTCAAACGCAGATGCAGGAAGTGTTGCCTCACGGCTATGGTAGTTGGTTAAGATTCAAACTTACTGTAGGTAACTATACAAAGAAGTTCTAACTGACCTTTATTGTAATTGACTCTAAAGGAAGGCAAGGACTAAGGAATTGTGAAGAAGACCAAAGCATAAAACAGCAAAATATATAGTTAATGGATAACTTAAGCATGAGAAAGGTTCCCTGTAACAGTGTAAGTGGCCGGCTATAGGCATAAAGCAAAATGCCTAGAGTAATGTCAGAAAGGCAGCTGCTATCTAAGTCTTAACACTAGTTACTTCTACTGCTGCACATTGCTTCTATACACTGCTGGTTTGATGTTCTTTGTATCTGTGTCCCCTGATCATCCTCGTTATTGCTTGTAAATCTAATAAAGTAATTGCTATGATTGGCCTCAAACTACTATAAGTAATCTTTTGTAATTGTCTGGCTCCTTCTCTATATCATTCTTCCTTCACCTGCAACATCTCTCTGTAAAACTGAACAATGAATCAATCTCTCCCTTCTGCTCATTCTCTCTCTCTCTCTCTCTCTCTCTCTCTCTCTCTCTCTCTCTCTCTCTCCCTCTCCCTCTCCCTCTCCCTCTCCCTCTTCTCCTTCTCCCTCCTCCTCTCCCTCCTCCTCTCCCTTCCCCCTTCCCCGTTCTCTCTTCCTCTCCCTATACCTCTTCCTCCCCCCATTCTCTCTCTCTCTGTGCTATTCTCTTAAATTGCCATTGCCTCTCTTTCCTGCCTCATCTCATGAGTATTGGGCACACCCTATATCTGACTCATTCTATCAAATCATCTCTAATTCATCACTTTGTCTACCCCTCAATTGCACTTCTGTTTGAAACATGACTGCTTCTTTCTACAAACTAATCTTACCTTCATTGTTGGAGAATAAGATGTTTAGGATGGCCATATGTGCATTTTTGCCAGATCATACTGTAATTTAGGGTGTGTCTGCATTCTCACCAGATCACATAGACCAAGATAGTTTTTGGATATGATCCCCCTGCTATAGCAGCCATGCTGCTGGATTAAAACTCCTCTACAATTTCTAGCAAATTCCAAAATTGAACAAGAACACTTGAATTGTTAACACCATTTATTGAGCCCAACATTGGACTATCAGAACTGAGTTGGTGCAAGAACAGAAGTATTGTAAAGTCTCCATATTCACCAAGGAATTGAAGCCACATGAAGCTGAAGAACCTCATATGTATCTGTTAAGAAAATATGGTTCTATTTTTTTTCTCTCATAGACCTGCTTGACCTACAAAAGGAAAAACTATTCTAGCTTGGGTGAAAAGAGCTAGTGAAGCATTTAGATTTTTCTTAGGCTTCCAATTGCAAAGCACTTTAATAAACAGAAACAATTTTGCTGAGGCTATACCTAGAGAAGGCACATTTGTCCTTAGGCAGAAACACTTATATCTGGGTAGTTTTCTTAAGGTGACCAAGAGTCATAGCAATCAATGGTGACAAGAAAGACTGGTAGATGATCTTTCATACACCATGAATAAGACACCAGGGAAAGATGCAATAATTGTCAGCTTATAAATCAAAATACCTTTGTTTTTAATATCTTATTTAAAGAAAAAACTCAATATTTATAAAATTCTTATGAACAATAACCATTAATAAATGGGATTTGTTGTTAAGGCATATCTAGCCAGCCATTTTATGCTATCATTATTATTATAAGAAAACATTCTCATAACTGTTATTAATGTTACTAGAAAGCTTTCTCATTCTGAGTTGATTGCATATTCTGTAGTGTTTTGTGCTTTGGTGTTCTTGGAAACCACAGAGGTAAGTTACAAATGCTTTGTATATTTAGCTACAATAAGCTTGGACCTGAAAATAAGTTATCATTTTCAGTTCCTGTGTATAATAAGTTATCCCTGGGATGTACACCAACATAAGAGAGACAAATACACCAATAAAGAAACCATCTTACAGTTGGAGTAGTGTCAAGTAAAGTTTTTAAATTCTCAAGACCTCCCTGGGAATTGGCAGAAAGAGACATGTACATGAATAACTGATATCCTGGTTGACAGATAGGGAGCACTGCCATTCCTACCAACTCCCTCTGTGAGGGAATAACTTTTCCTGTATTTGTATAGTTTTTTTTCCTTGTTTTGGTTTGGATTCCTGGTAGATCATGTGAGAGAAGTTGGACACCACATTGGTTTTCTGAGTTGAGATGTGAGAGACAACTCTACTCTCCTCTGGTGAAGAGGGACTGCTTTTGACCTCCCCCTTCAAATTTGATTGGGTCTCTCTCTCTCTCTCTCTCTCTCTCTCTCTCTCTCTCTCTCTCTCTCTCTCTGAACAGCCCAATCTGCAGAGCTGTGTTTGTGTTTGGAACTGTGTCTCTGTTTAGTCTGCAACTATGCCTTCCTTTCCTGTTGTATTTGGTGCCTTCTTCTTTCTTCTTCCCTAACTTTTAGCTTCACGAGACAATATTCTTCTATCATAGACACCACCTTAGAGGTGATTCTATGCCACTTTAAGGACTTTCAGAAAGTCTATTGAGTTCTCATAGGGAGGCTCCATACTCTTGTTGAATTTTAGAACCACATGGCCTCAGGAGTGCTCAGGAGATCTCACAGTCCTTCTTCCCAAACAGGTTGTTCACAGATGTTCTGAACACTCTGATCAGACACATTATATGTCACAGCATGACAATTTCTTCTTTTCTTTTTTTTTCTTTTTCTTTTTTGTTTGTTTTTTTTTGTTTTTCAAAGCAGGGTTTCTCTGTATAGCCCTGGCTGTCCTGGAACTCATTTTGTAGACAAGGCTGGTCTCAAACTCAGAAATTAGCCTACCTCTGCCTCCCAAGTGCTGGGATCAAAGGCGTGCGCCACCATGGCCAGCGACAATTTATTCTTTTTGACTTCCTAAATAGTTGAAAGATAACCTTCCTCCACTTTCTGAATCCATAATGGGGGATAAATTCTTAGTTCTCACTGCGTGTCTCCACCAACCACATAGGTGGGACCTGCTAATCCTTTCTCAAACCACCACAGTATACATGGCCAATGCATCTTTTTCCTGACTAGTGTTAAATATTTAAGTTTACTATATACTATATTTCTTGGTTATAGATTATTGGCTTATAAGTTATTATGTATGATTAAAATCTATAGCATCAGTAAGAAAAAAAATAGCTTAAAACAAATAACTCACCAGGCAGTGGTAGCACAAGCCTTTAATCCTAGCACTTGGGTGGCAGAGCCAGGTGAATTTCTGAGTTCAAGGCCAGCCTGGTCTACAGAGTGAGTTCCAGTACATCCAGGATTACACAGAGAAACTCTGTCTCAAAACAAACAAACAAACAAACAAACAAAAAACAAAAACAAACAAACAAACAAACAAAATGTTAGGAATCACTGGCCTAAGTATATATCTCTCCTTACCTAAGTCAAACAGAGACTAATTTAAGGATATATGTCTAACCTCTGTTTTGTTGTCTTTATTGTAAACTGAGTTTCATATAGGAAACTATTATGTTCTATGATGACATACCACATAAAGATTAAAATGTTCCCAGTGGATTCTTTTTGGATTATATTTGTATGTTAAACATTTTATTTTCATACTGATGATTTTCAAATCAAAACTGTGATTTTTTAAGGCTCAAACCTAACAGGGATGCAACCTAATGTCCTACTCTCATGAAAGCAACTACAATTAAGAAATATTAGTTGGCTCTCTGAGCCTTCTGGGGCAAGCCAAGCTGCTATGAGCAGCCTGCTATCCCAATGTGAACTTCATTCTCCCACTGTCTCTCCCAGGACCTTCATCAGTCTTGGAACTCCTGAACCATACAGATAGGAGCATGTTGTCTTTTGAGAGGCTCTACCCAGCAGCTGATTCAAACAGATACAAATATCCACTCTCAAACAGTGAATAGAGCTTGAGAACTCTTATGAGAGAATAGGAGGAAAGTTTGCAGGCCCAGAAGTGAATAGGAACTACATAGGAAGAGCAACAGAGTCAAATAACCTAGACTTTTGGGCTCTCAGAGTCTGAACCACCAATCAAAGAACATACATATGCTAGACCTAGGCCTCCCAGAACATATGTAGCAGATGTACAGTGTGTTCTTCATGTGGGTCTCAGACAACTGGAAAGCGGGCTATTCCAAAAGCTGTTGCCTGTAAGTGAGATATGTTCTTCTACCTGGGCTGCCCTGTCTGGCCTCAGTGGAAGAGGAATCATCTAGTCTTGCGGAGACTTGAGTGTCAGGTTGGGGGAAGACCCAGGGTCTCCATACCAGTTCAGAGGAGAAGGGGAGCAGAAAGGGGAGAAGGATTTGTGTGTGGAGGATGACCAGGAAGGGGGGCAGTAAGCTGGATGTAAAGTGAGAAAGCAAAAAATACAATAATTTAAAATTAAGTAAGAAAGAAAAAAAGGAGAAAAGTACAAGTTGGAAGTCAGTATCCTTGAAGATGATCGGATCCTTTAATGAATTCAGAAATATATTTGTCAGCAGTCTGGCCAATGGAAGTCGGAATGCCCCCATGTGGGCTTGCCCTTTATGTCTAGGCACAAAGGCCCCACCAGTGCAGACACTGCAGACCCTCTAGCCTTTGAGTTCCTTGGCCTGATGAACTATTGACAGATCCTAGACTCAGTGACCTCTATCACCTTTGACAAATCTAGGATAAAGCTACAAGTAGAGGGTATGTCCTACTCATTCCTGAAAGAGACAGGGGCTACCTATTATGTTTTAACCTTACACTTAGGTCCCATAATTCCTTCATCACCTGCTGTCATGGAAGTGGACAGAACACCCTTAATAAATGAAGTGACATTTTATAGTAACTTTATGTGAAGGAACTCACTTTACGATGATTACTCCAAGATACCAATTACCTGCATGCCATGGTAAATAAGTAGAAAATATGTAAAGTTTAAAGGTCTAAAGTATGTTTTAAAATATATAAGTACAAATTTAGAGTTATAAAAATTATGTAAGACCTACAAAAGTGGGAGATATTTCATGTAGAATGTGGGTGTGGCCAAGCCCCATGATCCCTGTTTACCAAGAACCTGAACCTGCACACTTGTAAGATCCTGTGCTGTCCACCTGATGAGTCTCTGGCCTATCACTGTGCGCCCTGCCTGCATGCACCCTGTTCAGAGCATGCTGGACACTGATTGGATCCAGAAGAGGGGGGAGGGATAAGAGGCAGAGGACTGATGAAAAACAAAAACAGGATGAGCCAGAGATAAAGACAAAAGTTGTTGGAGAAACCTTCCTTAGCGTTTGTGTCATTTTTTTTCCCGTCTCTGCTGGTCGGAGTGCGGGGTTTGCAGCATCTGGTGGCCTGTATGGGGAAGAGAAGAAGAAAAGGCCAAGAAAGAAGCAGAAAAGCAAAAGAACCCAGGCGGAAGGAACAAGAAGCCAAAGAAAAGCAAAGACAAGCTGAATTACAAGCTGTTCAGTTGGCTTAGGAGAAAGAAGAGGAAGAAGTTAGGGAAAAAAAAGGCAGAAACTTTGAAACTCATGCAAGAGCTGGAACAGAAAAAGGAGCTATGGGGGAGTTCTGTGGTAAGTAAGAATTAATCTAGTGCTAGGAAGAGGCTCCTAGGTAGAGGGACAAAGTTAGGCTCCTGGTAGATGGACGAAGTTAGTCTCCCAGTGTAGGGAGGGAGTTAGGAAAGTCTAGCCTCCAAAAGGGACAAAAACCTCAGATATGAAGCCATGGGATTTGCCGCTTCAAAAGTGAAAGTAAAAACCGCATCAGTGCAGCTTCTCAGATGAAGCAGAGTTAAATTAAAAAATGAAACTCTAGACAAATTCTTGGAAACAATAATTAAAGAGGCACCCTGGTTTCTAGAAGAGGGCTATGTGAACCCCCGATATTGGGAATGACTAGGTCGAGACTTACAGGCAGCAGATTCAACTACCCTATTACCATCAGGCACATTAGCCATTTGGAATTTAGTCAAATTTTGCCTGACAGACAAGAGTGGAAAGTATACTGCTGAGATAGAAAAANNGGTAGAAGCATTAGAGGAAGTAAAGGAGGTTATGTCTCAACATAGTTATCAGCAGAAAAGAAAGGAGGCTAAAAGACAGGAGTGTACTGATGAGAGTACAGAGGAATCTGCAGATAGTGGAGAGAATGCTTTCAGGGGCAGCCATGCCAATGAACAAGCAAACAAGGCTTGCAAGGGTGCCATACAACCCTACAAAAATAAGACAATGGATGTCTGGATAAGAGTGTATAGAGATGTCACTGATATTCCTCTTATTAATCAAGGGTTGGCAGCAGCTACTTTAACAGGCATACAAGCTGGTCAACAAGGTCAAGGAAACCAACCTACTTCTCGGAAGGGCCTAACTGGTGGACGCTTTTCCTGTGGCCAGGCTGGGCATTTTAAAAGAGATTGTCCCAATCGCCTGTGGCCAAATAATGCAGGATTGGACAGCTGCGCCACCACCAGACTCATATTAACCCTGGAGATGGGGGTGCAAGTAATTACTTCTGATTTTAAAGGTCCTATCCCAAAAAATACAGTGGGGCTATTATTAGGACACAGTTCAGCCATATCGGGTAGAAAAAAATCCTTTTTGTATTATTCATATTAGAGCCCATTCTGGACTCCGTGGGCCGTTGAGAGAAGACAGTACTATTGCAGATACGCACACACATACAGTGTTCACCTTGTTGTCTGCCTCCCCTTTTCATCTTGCCCAGGAGTTCCACACAAATTTTCATGTTAATGCAGAAACCCTGAGAAGAAAATTTAACATCACAGGAGAACAAGTTCGCGAAGTGGTATTGAAATGTGCCCATTGTGTTTCCCTGTTGCCTCAAAAGAGCATAGGGGTAAATCCCAGAGGACTTAAACCATTAGTAATCTGGCAGATGGTAATGGTACCAATAAGTATGGTGATGGCTCAGGAGAGAGAGTTATGGGGGATAGTGAAGGCCCTTCCCCTACCGGTTCCCCTGAGTGTTGATGCTGGTGTTTATCCCAGATTCTGTGCAATGCCTTTTTTAATGTATCCTTGAAGGGGAGTCTGTGCTACATGTTATTGTTGTACTAAGATTTTAAAGTTCAGAATTTTAACATTGATTAATGGAATTCTGATAAGATGATAGAGCACTGGGTACTTACAATTCAGTCACAAGTTCAAGATTTTTAAATTCTCCTTGGTTGTCCTCTGAAAAAAATTTAAAGGTGCTGCTTATAATGACAAAAACATCTCTACAAACACACGTTAACTGCTTTTATTCTAAAATATGGAATTCAATACTAATATAAAACCTTTACGTATTACTTTACATATTACATATAATTTACATATGCTTCAGGAAAACTACAAGTTTTAAACCTTCCACAGATTCAGTGGACTCCTGATAAGTATACCTGCCTGTTCCTGAAAATGGGATTTCCCCCTTGGACTTGGGATTCCTTACCTTCCCCAATTACTAGACAATTTTAACTTCTGTTCCTAGTCTATATTTATCTCAGCAGATTTTTCACCTGGCTGAAAGACTCCATCCAGGGTTCTCCTGTGGACTGCAAGCTGCTGAGCTCGGACATGCTAAAACCTGATATAAACTGGCCCAGCTTTATATGATTGCTCCCTGTTTTTTAGCTTGATCAATTATTCAGATGCTTCTGGTGAATGTCACAATGTCCAACTTTTGACTAGCCTTTTGACTCCACCTGGGTCCTGATAACAACACCCTACTGTCAGCTGGAAGTAGTTGCAAAATAAGAATACATCTATTGCCCACTGTCCCATCTACCTGGCTAAAATGAGTCAAAAGGAAACCTCCTGACAAGGAACAATGGCTAACTGCAATCCTCCTCCCATCACCTCAATGGACAGGAGTTGTCCATGCTGACTATCAAGACACCGAATAGAGAGCCAAGGGTATCAGAGAAAAAATTCTTTTGGGAAAAGACCTGTTAATATATTTTGAGAGCTTTGTTGGGTCTCACCTTTACCAAAGAATGACTTTTGTCAGGAAATATGAGACAAGATGCACAGTGTTGTTTTTCGATAGCTATTTTGGAGTCATTAAAGATATTTTAAGCCAGGCAGTGGTGGTACATGCCTTTAATCCCAGCACTTGGGAGGCAGAGGCAGGCAGATTTCTGAGTTCTAGGCCAGCCTGGTATACAGAGTGAGTTCCAGTACAGCCAGACTACACAGAGAAACCCTGTCTCGAAAAACAACAACAACAACAACAACCAAAAACGCATTTTAGCTTAAGTCAATAACTGCATTGATCAGCCTCCTTATCTGGCTCCCTTGCTGGCCTTCACCACAGACCTTGTATAATTAATGCTCTAGTTTCTTTTTTAAGGAGTACATTCCACTGTCCACTTTATGGTACTCTGGATCCAATATAACTCCCAGACCTCAAAGGAGAAGTGTGAGTCAAGGATTTGACTTTCAGGAACAACTCAAAGGAAGCAATGTTAAGGCCTCTGTAACTGCTGCCTCTCTAACCAGACATTTTATGCTGTTACTAATGTTACAAGGGAACTTTCTCATGCTTCAGTTTATTGTATACTCTGTTATGTTCTGTGCTTTGGTGTTCTTAGAAACCAATCACAATAGGGATCAATTGGAACTGCTTTGGATACTTAGTCACACTAAACTTGGACTTGAACCAATCATCTGACAATACTTCCTGCATCAGTGTACAATAAGCTACTCTTAGATGAACTCTATCTTAATTAGGGTTTCCATTGCCATAAAGAGACACCATGACTAAGGAAACTTTAAAAAAGGACAACATTTAATTTGGTTCTGAGGTTTAGGCCATTATCATCATGGTGGGAAGCATGGTAGTGTTCAGGCAGTCTTGGTACTAGGGGAGCTCCAAGTTCTACATCTTATTCCAAAGGCAAACGTAAGAATACTGGCTTCAAGAAGCTGGAAAGAACCCAGATCCCTCAATAGAGGAATGGATACAGAAANNGTGGTACATTTACACAATGGAGTACTACTCAGCTATTAAAAACAATGAATTTATGAAATTCTTGGGCAAATGGATGTATCTGGNGGATATCATCCTTAGTGAGGTAACCCAATCACAAAAGAAGTCATTAGATATGTATGTACTCACTGATAAGTGGATATTAGCCCAGAAATTTAGAATACCCAAGATACATTATGCAAAACAGAAGAAAACCAAGAAGGATGACCACTGGGTGGATACTTCATTCCTCCTTAGAATAAGGAACAAAATACTCATGAAAGGATATAGGTACAGAGTCCAAATTTAGAGCTAAGGTGAAAGGATGGACTATCCAGAGACTACCCCATTCGGGAGTCCATCCCATCATCAGCCACCAAACCTAGATACTAATGCTCATGCCAGCAAGATTCTGCTGAAGGGACCCTGATATTGAGGCCTCTTGTGAGGCTATGCCAGTGCCTGGCAAACACCGAAGTGGATGTTCACAGCCAGCTATTGGATCGAACACAGGGCCCGCAATGGAGGAGCTAGAGAAAGTACCCAAGTACCTGAAGGGGGCTGCAACCCTGTAGGTGCAACAACAATATGAACTAACCAGTACCCCCTGAGCTCTTGTCTCTAGCTGCATATGTAGCAGAAGATGGCCTAATCAGCCATCAATGGGAAGAGAGGCCCCTTGGTCTTGCAAACTTTATATGACCCAGCACAAGGCAAGGCCTGGGCCAAGTAGTGGGAGTGGGTGGGTAGGGGAGCAGAGGTGGGGGGCAGGGCATAGGAAACTTTCGGGATAGCATTTGAAATGTAAATAAAGAAAATAATTAAAAAATTAAAAAATAAAATAAATGGCTTTAAAAAAAAAAAAAGAATACTGGCTTCAATGTGGCTAGAAGAAAGGTCTCAATGCCTACCCCCACAGGGACATACTTCCTCCAACAAGGACACATCTACTACACAAGGTCACACCTCCTAATAGTGCCACAGACAAGACAATACCTTTAAGTATGGAATTTGATAATAGTGATAAGTACCAAGGCATGTATGAATTCATGTATATGCTTAGGAGTTCAGGACAAGTTCCCTAAGCATGTGTTTAACTTACTATATTAAAAGCTTTACCTCTAGAATAAAGGGCATTTTCATATCTTAAGAGATATGTGTAATGACAGAAAGATAGGAATGCCATGGTCTTACACTAATGTCAAGGAGAATTATTATTATTGCTTATCATCTGTAGTTTTTGTTATATTAATGGAAAAATTGTGGGGTACATTTCCTTTGTGCAATAATACCAAAATGATTGTATTTATTTGCTTAACAATAAGCCTGTCTATACTGGGACATCTAATTTGTCACTGTCAAATGTATAATAATAAAACTAAACATTTCTTAATGTATTAAAATAATAACATTTAAAACTTAATCCAGTAAATACACTGAGAAATTGAATGGATGTAATTAAGACTCATTTGGGTTTTTCTATGGTACATTATCCACTGGTGGCCTTGTGACTATTTGTGACTGTTTTATTACAGTAGATTGGAATAATAATAATAATAATAATAATAATAATAATAATAATAATACTGTAGATAAAATTCTTCTCTCTCTCTCTCTCTCTCTCTCTCTCTCTCTCTCTCTCTCTCTCTCTCTCTCTCTCTCTCTCTCTTTCTCTCTCTCTTCCTTCCTTTCTTCTTGTGACTTAGATGATCTGCTGGGAAGTATACCACTTTCCCATCAGAAGTCATCAAGTATCTAATTTCAGAAAAAAACAAGTCCATAGCATTATCCTTTATATGTCTGTCTTTGAACCTTCTCAACTTCACATCTTGATTTCACATCACACTACTTATATTTGTCATGTGTGTGTAGGAGGGGGGCATGGAATGTATGCTTAACTGTTCTGTTTTAATTGCCCTCTTTAAGGAACTAAAACAAAAAAGAAAAGGGCCTTGCCTAATATACATGGTCATTTATTACATATTTAATTTTAAGGAAAACTGAAAAGCATCAGTATGAAATTAAAAGTAGATTGGCTTCTTTTTCCTGGAAGAAGAGCCTTCCCTGCAGCATATGGCTACCAGGAAGGAGATACTAATTTTAAGCATGCCTAAGTGATCCTTTTCTCATTCCCTTTAGAGAAATGTGAGAGTCTTTATTGTACATTCTTTGTTGAATCACAACGTCACCTCTCTCAGTAAAGAAAGCTAATATGAACACTCATTTTTCATAAGAGCTATATTCAAAAACTGAAATTTGACATAATATTTAAAGGTCAAAGATCAACACAATACCCATTGGTTCATATTTGCTGGGGGAAGAAGTTCCCAGGACTGCACAGGGAGTACATGAGCTGAAAGCTGAAATGCTCAACAAAGGGAGATAGAATTTCAACAGATCATATCCAGTGGATAGGAACAGCCCCTAGTTAAGGGATTGGGCAACCCACCCACCTCAAAATTATTAATCCAGAATTCCTCATGTCAAAAGGGAATGCAGGGACAAAGATTAGATCAGGGCCTAAAGGAAAGGCCATACAGAGACTATCCCTCTTTGGGATCCATCCCATCTGCAGACACCAAACCCAGAGAGTGTTGCTGATGCCAAGAAGCACTTGCTGACAAGAGCCTGGTATAGCTGTTTCCTGAGATGCTCTGCCAGAGCCTGACAAATACAGATGAGGGTGCATGGAGCCATCCATAGGACTGAACATTTTGACCCCATTGGAGGAGTTGGAGAAAGGACTGAAGGAGCTGAAGGTGTTCGAAACCCCATAAGAAGAATAGCAATATCAATGAACCAGAACCCGCAAAGCTCTTAGGGACTAAACCACCAACCAATGAGTATACATGGGGGGGGTACCCCTAGCTCCAGCTAAATATGTAGCAGAGGATTGCCTGATCTGGCATCAATGGAAGGCAAGCCCCTTGGTCATGTGGAGGTTCAATGACACAGCCTACGGGAATGCTAGGGCTCTGAGGCAGGAGTGGGTGGGCAGGTGGGGAAGCACCCTCACAGAGGCAGGGGAAAGTGGGCATGGAATAAGGGGTGTGCAGAGGAGAAACTGGGAAGAGGGATAACATTTGAAATGTAAACAAAAAATAAAAAAGATTAATGTTACAAAGTAAGTTTCTGTCATCTCTCTCAAAGAATAATAAAATGTCAACCTTCTCATAAATCAACATATTTTGTCATAACACTTCTAATCACACATTAAAACTAATTTTTTATTAAACAGTACAGATTTCATGCATGAAACAATTATGAAATAAGAAACCATACTTCTTACTATACAACAACAAGGATCACAACAACACTGCAATTTTGGAAGATCATCTTTTTCTGTATATTGAGGTAGAAAGGATATGAAGAGAGTATATGGATAAATTGGACAAATTTAAATTAAATATGCTTTCATATATGCATTATAAGGTAGCATGACAAATTTACAAGTATAGATATATTTGCATATTGAGTCTGGAAATAAAAATATAAAAAACAGAACAATGTATCAAAAACACTTTGAAATAACGGTATATTATTTCTAAAACAAAAAAAATGTAGAGTGCATAGTTTCATAGGTTATGAACATGACTATCATAGTGGAAAGTCTGAAAACATGCAGGTATGTGTTAGAGCAATATCTAGTAACTTACATCTATCCACAGGTTACAGAGAGAGACAGAGACAGAGACAGAGACAGAGACAGAGACAGAGACAGACAGAGTGACAGAGAGGGAGAGATGATGTTGGGAAGGAGGGAGGAAGGAGGCAGGAAGGAGGCAGGAGGAAGGAGGGGAGTGTGGGAAGGAGAGAGAAATTGGGTCTGGCATGGGCTATTAAAAGATCAAAGTCCACCCCCAGTTTCATGACTCCTTCAACAAGACCATACATTCTCATGCTTCCCAAGACAGTTTCACCTACTAGTAACAAGGTACTCAAGTATATGAACCTAGGAGGAGCATTCTCATACAACCCACAAAAAGTATTAAGGCAGATTTTCATAGTTATGTTATCTAACCTATACCCCTGACAGAAGAGACTATTTGGCACAACAGATTAGGCAGTCCTTTCAAGGAATAATAACAAATGTGTGTGTTGATTTTTTTTCTTATTTTCTTTGGGGGTGGGAGGGTTCAAGACAGGGTTTCTCTGTATAGCCCTGGCTGTCCTGGGATGCACGCTATAGACCAGGCTGTCCTCAAACTCAAAAATCCACCTNCCTCTGCCTCCCAAGTGTTGGGATTAAAGGCACGTGCCACCACTACCCAGCATGTGTGTTGGTTTATTCAGCTTTGAGAGGGCCTTACTTCATGTGTCACACTCACAAGTTTTTAAAGCTTTATGTAAACATAGCTTTTAACTATATGGCTTTAAAAATCTGCATTTAGTCAGCATTTCAAAGGTTATTACTAGATTTTACTTAGTATTTGATCCTAAACAATACTTCATTGATCATTATTAAAAGAAAACAATCAATTATTTATCATATTCAAGAAATCCTGAGAATGTACACTCACCAAATCCTTAATGACTTTTGCCATCTAATAAATTTGATTTAAGATTTTTAGAAAAAGTGTTGAGATTCTATTTGGAAAGTACTCTGCAAATGAAAAATATCAACCATATGGCCTGTGTGTTAAGGATGAACCTTCAATATTAATGCAGTACCTCATGCTCTGAAAATGCAGCATCATAAGTGGATTTATGAAAGCCAAAACGATCCATCAAGTAGTGCTCTGATAATTTTCTTTTAGAAGCAGGCAGTGTTCCGGGAGGATAAAGACCAGCTTGTCTGCTTATCTCTCTTTTTGAGAGCTCAGCTATTGGATATTCATATTTAGGAGCAACAAGTGTTTCTTAGAAAAAGTGTGGGTTTCTTAGAAAAAATAAGAATTTGATGTATGAAACTTTAGACTCTTGACTCAATCTCCAACACTTAACAAATGTTCTTTACAACTACTATCCTTATGACTAATAAATGTCTTTAGGGTAAAAGCAAATGACTTGTTACTTCCGCTGACTGCTCCTCTGGGCTTCCTTTGATGGTCATTTCACTTGAAGTGGGCTAGCTCTTCTGAGCCCTCCAGTCCCCACCTGATGGGATATAACAGTACCTTTCATGTAATGCTGCATTCCGCTGCTGCTGTCATGAAACATGAAACATTCTCGAAAATAATTTCTGGCAGTGCTTATTCCTTCAGGAACCTGCATTATGTTATTTATGTATTTAATATCTTTGTCTCTATTTCTTTATGAGCAAGGAAACCATCACACACAACACAGACTACCAATGAAAAATATTTGTGTACTACTCAAATAGTGAAGGAGATGAAGTTCTGTTATTTTCTTAAATTTTTTTAAATTTATATTTTTAATTACTTGAGAATTTCATGCAAGTTTAAGCATATTTACATCATTCTTACACTTCCTTTTCCAAAATTCAATTTCCATTCAATCCCCTAGAGGAATACCTCTTAAATTCATGACCTGTTCATATTTAATTATAATTATTACATATAAATGCAACCTTGGAGATCATTTAGTGTTATTTAAACATATTCATATGTCCTTGGCCAAGCACTGGGAATTAGAAAGCCTAAGTTGAGACTCCTCCTTGGAAAATGCTGGCAATCTCCTTCATGTTAAGCAAAATCTGATAGTCAGAAACACACAAATTTTTACAAACTCTCAATAATAATTGTATTTACATAGCCATAAAACAGAAATAAAAGGATATCATAAGAAAACAATATATAAAAAATGAACAAATTGGTGGTCTTATTTTTCAGAAAATAATTTAAAAAATTCATATAAAGACAAAAGGATACACCTTAGATGAATTGTCTCATTTGTGTGCATGGCAGATAATACCAACAAATATTTTTAACATTTCTATGTAAAGAACAAAAGCAAAATCTGTAAACTATATTGGCAAATGTGATTTCAGCTGACTAGAGAAGATTTCATACCATTAATTATATGCCTCTGAAGATTTATTAAAATAAAATTTTTAAATGTTCAACATTAAAATAAGATAAAACATAGGTTTGGATCAAAACTTAAAAATGGAATAAAATAGGAACCATGAATTAAATTTCCAAATATGAAGTTCAGACACTGAAGTTGATATGAGAGTTCTCAAATCAAAAAGGAGCCAAAAGAGTAATTAGATTGTTCTACTAATTAATTACATTTTTATTTGTTCTCCTTATTTTTATTGGGTATTTTATTTATTTATTATTATATTTATTATAACATTATTTCAAATGTTATCTCCTTCCCTGGTTTTCCTTCTAGAAAACCCCTGTCACAATCTCCCTCCTCTTTTTCTATGAGGGAGCTTCCCAACCCACCCACCCACTTCTGCATCCCCACCCTGACATTTGCTTACACTGAGACATCCAGCCTTCACAGGACCAAGGGCCTCTTCTCCCACTGATGCCCAACAATGTCATTCTCTACCTCATATGCAGCTGGAGCCATGGGTCCCTCCATGTGTACTCTATGATTGTGCTTTTGTCCCTGGGAGCTCTGGGGTGTGTGGTTAATTGATATTGTTATTTTTTAGATACAGAAATTACCAGGAAAAATAACTGAGACTTGATATATTTCCTTTGTATCTCTAACATGATAATGAGGTACTTGATACTAAGTAGTATTAGTGCCATAGGGACAAAAATTGAATTTCTTAATACTTGTCAAAGTTTCACAATTTTAATAAACTATAAGAATTATCTGAATTTTTTTGTGTGTGTGTGTGTGTGTGTGTGTGTGTGTGTTTGATAATTATCTGGATATGAGAGAGCAGGTACATGCAGAGGCCAGACAAGGGCATCATATCACCTCTAACAAGAGATACATGCAATTGTGAGCTGTCTGACATGGTGCTAGAAACCAAAAGACATTTTTTGCAATAGTTTCTCCTAACCAAGCACTGAGCCATCTCTTTAGTCATAATTTGAATCTTTATCAGTTAATGTACATACTTTTTCAAGGAAAAATCACCGAAATACAGATACTATATTTAATTTGCATAATACATAGGCTCAAGTGATAAGGTTCTAAGCTCAGCATGTACAGTATAATTTATGAAATATGTGGTATAATTTATGACACATATAAGAAAATAATTTAAACTCTATCACTATTTACTGTAGAACATACTCATTGTTTTGTGACTGGCCAGCATAGGAACACAAGGAAGCATTTTACTGGTATTTTCTATAGTAATAGTTTGAAGTGTTAGCTAGAGCAATAAGACAGGAGATAAAGTGTATATAAATTGGAACAGAGGAAGTCAATATATTTTTATTTGTAGATAACATAATGGTATAAAAGCCTAAATATTCACCAGGAAACAACTACAGTAGTTAAATATTTTCAACAAAGTAGAAAAATACAAAATTAAGCCGCAGAAGCAGGAGCCTTCCTATGTACAAATGACAGGCTGAAAAGTAATCAGAGAAACAACACCTTTCACAATAACCTTAAATAATACTGAATATTTTGAGATAATTATAGCCAAGCACATGAACGACTTCTATGTTGAAAACTTTAAGTCACTGAAGAAATACATTGAAGAAGATATTAAAATATTGATAGATCTGTGCTCATGGATTGGTTGGATTAATATAGTAAAAATGTCACCATACCAAAATCAATCTAAAGTTTCATGTTATTCTGTCTAATTCCAGCACAATACTCCACAAGTCTTGAAAGGACATATTCTGGCTCCATATGAAAACACACACACACACACACACACACACACACACACACAAATTCAACAAAACAGACAAAAAATAAAATAAAAATGGGATAATTAAATTCTCCTGAGTAATATCTGCTAGTGGTATTACATGGTTGTTTGGGGATTTCTATGGGATACCCTTGAGCAACAACTCAGTTGAATGTAGCCTAGTCCTGTGGTTAAAAGCTGCAATTACTCCTAAGAGATGGCCAGTTGAGATTCCATATCCCCCAATTCTAGAGTTCTACATTAAGATCAGTTTCATAAATGGTTTCTGAAGTTTCTAAAAATATATATTTTAAATAAAAGAAAAAATACAAAAATAGCTAAAAAAAATACTACAGAAATACTGTGATAAAAACTGTATAGTATTGGCACAAACAAACAAACAAACAAAATAGAGTTGATCACCAAAACAGAATTAAAGACCCAGATATAATTCAACACATTTTTTAACCCCATTTTTTTTAGATATTTTCTTTATTTACATTTCAAACATTATCTGCTTTCCTGGTTTCCCCTCCCAAAATCCCTATATAATACACCCTCTCCCTGTTCACCAACCCACCCACTCCTTCTTTCTGGCCCTGACATTCCCCTACAGAGTGGCATAGAACCTTCCCAGGACTAAGGGCCTCTCCTCCCGTTGATGACTGACTACGCCATCTTCTGCTACATATGCAGCTAGAGCCATGGATCCCTCAATGTGTACTTTTTGATTATTAGTTTAGTTCCTGGGAGCTCTGGGGGTAATGGTTGGTTCATGTTGGTTTTCCTTCTATTGGGCCACGAACCGCTTCAGCTTATTGTGTCCTATCTCTAGTTCCCCCATTGGGGAACCCGTGCTCACTCCAATGCTTGGCTGAGAGCATTCACCTCTGTATTTGTTAGGCACTGGCAGAGCCCCTCAGGAGACAGCTATATCAGGCTTCTGTCAGTAAGCACTTGTTGGTGTCCTCAATAGTGTCTGGGTTTGGAGATTGTATATGGGATGGATCTCCAGGTAGGGCAGTCTCTGGTTGACCTTTCCTTCAGTCTCTACACCATATTTTGTAACTCCTCCCATGGGTATGTTGTTCCCCCTTTGTAGTGGCTATTCCTGGTTGTCAGCTTGACTATATTTGACATGAACTACAATCCAGAATTGGAAGGCTCACCAGTGAACCTAATTTGGAAGCTGGGAGATAGAAGTTTCTGATCTGGATCTTGGTATGGAGATCTTGAGACACAGTGGTGATTGAATCCAGAAGATTAAGACAGGGAGATCTCCG
>NC_034599.1:6838172-6842047 GCF_900095145.1 Mus pahari | reverse complement strand
GAACTGTCATCTTGGGATGATAGGAGGACCGGAGCTTCGAGATAAGCTGCCCAGTGTTCCGGAGCAGTGATGTCAAGGACCTGAGTTGAATCACTGAAAATTTCAGACTTGTGGACTGAAAGCCGCCCCCATCCGTCCTTCACTACTTCCTTTTGATGACTCCTAACCNCTCTCTGTATACTATTTAACTTGGGCATAGTATTCTGAATTGGTTCTCTTAGGGTCTGTGTGAGATCTGACCAGGACCTTCTAGCTTTCATAGTCTCTGGTCAGAAGTCTAGTGTACTTCTGAAGGGTCTGCCTTTATATGTTACTTGACCTTTTTCTTTTACTGTGTTTAATATTCTTTCTTTGTTTTGTGCATTTTGTGTTTTGATTATTATGTGATGGGAGTAATTTCTTTCTGGTCTGATCTATTTAGAGTTCTGTAGAGCTCTTATATGTTCATGGGCATCTTTTTCTTTAGGTTAGGCAAGTTTTCTTCTATAATTTTGTTGAAGATATTTACTGGCCCTTTAAATTGGGAATCTTCACTCTCTTCTATACCTACTACCCTTAGGTTTTGTCTTCTCACTGTGTCCTGGATTTTCTGTATGTTTTGGGTTAGGAGCTTTTTGTATTTTGCTTTTTCTTTGACTGTTGTGTCAATGTTTTCTATGGTATCTTCTGCACCTGAGGTTCTCGCTTCTATCTCTTGTATTCTGTTGGTGATGCTTACATCTTTGACTCCTGGTCTCTTTCCTAGGTTTGCTATCCCCAGGGTTGTCTCCCGTTGTGATTTCTTTATTGTTTCTTTATTTTTAGATCCTGAACGGTTTGTTCTGTTCATTCACCTTTTTCGTTGTGTTTTCTTGGAATTCTTTAAGAGATTTTTTGGGGGGTTCCTCTTTAATGTCTTCCAACAGTTTTCCTGTGTTCTCTTGTATTTCTTTAAGGGAGTTATTTATGTCCTTCTTAAATTCTTCTATCATAATCATGAGATGCGATTTTAAATCAGAGTCTTGGTTTTCTAGTGCACTGAGTTAACCAGGGTTCTCTCTCTTAGGATAACTCGGTCCTGATAATGTCAAGTTGTCTTAGTTTCTGTTGCTTATGTTCTAGCACTTGCCTTTCACCATCTGGTTATCTCTGGTATTAGCTGGTCTTGCTTTCTCTTACTTTGTCTTGTCCCTCCTACAAGCCTGTATATCGGCACTCCTGGGAGACCAGTTCTCACATGGAGAAATTTGTTTATGGAGAGCTGTGGTACAGGGTCAGCTCTAAGGTGCAGAGACTAGAAAGATGCTGTCCCCAGCTCTTCCTTGGTTCCTGTCTCCTGATGGTTTTGTGAGAGTCCCTCTTGGGCCTGGAATTTGAGGAGAACTGGTGGTCTTACCTGTGCTTACAGATGTATAGGCACTTGTGGGAGACCAGCTCAATCCTGGCAGTATTTGTATATGTAGCTCTGTGGCACAGGGTCAGCACTGAGTGCAGACAGATTTAGGAATTATCAGATCCCAGGCACCCACTCAAATCCTGTGTCCTGGGGGTTCTGGGTGGGTTGCTCTGAGCAGCAGTGTGGTACCTACCTGCACTTATAGTCCTGTCCACTCTCTTCAGAGAATAGCTCTTTCCCTGTGGTATTTGGGTGTGGAGCCCTGTAACACCATTTTCTTAGCTGGGCATATTTTGTTTACGTTTCAAATATTATCCCCTTTCCCAGTTTCCCCAGTGGAATCTCTCTATCACATCTCTGACCTCCTGCTTCTATGAGGGTACTGCCCAACCCACCCACTTCCTCTTCCCTGCCCTCATAGTCTCATGCCCTGGGGCATCCAGTCTTCACAGTACCAAAGGCCTCTCCTCCTATTGATGCCCAACAAGGTCATCCACTTGCAACCTCACCTAGCCATATGAGATGGCCAGTTGAGACTCTGTATTTCCCATTACCAGAAGTATTCACTAGGATTATTTTCATGTGTATGAAAAGAGGATGTGGGTACATAACCCCCAATACCAGTGACACCTAGGATAAGGAGCAACTAGAACTGTATGCTTGCAAAGACATTACACTTATTCTCATTGTTGGTGCTTTTATTTTTATTTTTTGATATCTTTTGTGAGTGAGGTTGTAAAGGTGGAGGATACATATGGAGGGCACAGAGATTTTTGGGTAAATGATGTGAAATTCACACAGAATCAATAAAACGTATTTTAAAAGACAAGAAAAGCATCATATGATTTAAATGTAAGAATATGTTTCTCTCTCTCTCTCTATATATATATATATATATATATATATATATATATATATATATATAATAACCAAGAATTCAGTTCAATAACACTGCAAGGAATTTCTCTAAATTTCAGATAGGTCAGAATGACATGATTCTAGGGCCTGCAAATTTTAAAAAGAAACCACTGACAAGCTTGATTGTCTAGGTATTGCCTCCACTGCTCTTAAGACATCTCTTGTAATAGTTTGTCACACAGGTAGACATGGGACACTCAACTCATATGTTGAAGTCAAAGAAGTGCTTCTCTGCTTCCATTTGCATCCATTTTTTCCCACCATTTTTGTCCCAAGAATCAAGTTCATGTGATCAGGCTTGGCAACAGTTTCCATTTTCCATTTACTTCCCTTGCCAACCCTCAATACAGGAAACATTGAAACTAATATGCATACAAAGAAATTATACCTGCCCCACATGCAATGGTATTTCAGTGTCCAGAACCTTTAATCTGATGATAGGACAGTGAAATTATCTCATCTCTTTGTGATAGGCCATAGACAACCATAGTTGATAGTACATTGGGTTTAAGAAATAATGACTACGTTTTTGCAGTCACTAGTATTGTGGCAGAATGCAGGATTTACTCATTCAAGTTAACTAGTGCTGTTAAGAATTAGTTTCTAGAATATTGTAAATTAAATAAAAGTGTTTACGGACATTTTTTCAATATTGGAACAAAATTAAAACATTCCCATGTATATTGCAAGTCTGTTTCTTTTAAGGTTTGGATATATTCACCTGAGACCTAGAATCCAGCAATCATCAAATGAAAATCTTTGAACAAAATTAAAACCCTAGAATAATACTCCTCTCTAACTTTTCTCAAGAAAATTGAATAGCAAGTCTCTCAGGGTCCTAGCAGGACACAGAGTTTTTATGTTGAGTTCATGGGCTTGAGAACTACCTTGGGATTCACATCAATGCACTGAAAAATTAATGTAAACTAGTTCATTTGGTTGTCTATCTATAATCAAGGAAAGCCAAGGTAGTTAACCAGTCATATATGGGGATAGCATTTGAAATGTAAATGACGTAAATACCTAACAAAAATTGGGAAAAAAACCCTCAGGAATAAAATTAAAGCCACTTTACCTCAATCCATGAAGGCTAGAAGAAGCCAGAAAGATTCTAAAACCTGTTTTCCCTAGTAACCAGGAGGTGGAGAAAAAAATAAGCATCCTACTGGCAACCTATTCTCCAATCCAACATGGAAGTGTTGAATTTCCCCAATGGCTCTCCTGGATCTGAATGTGTGTTCTCTCCATGATTTCCTCCCTTAACTTCACCATTTATTTATTTATTTATTTATTTATTTATTTATTTATTTGATTAAAAAAATGAATTTGATGATACCTTAGTAGCTTCCAAACAGCTTGGCAATGGTGTCTGTTTTCTCCAAACTAGCAGTACTTTCATCTTAACTCTTAAAATATTTGGTTGGCTTCCAAATCACATTATGCTTCACAACATTTGATTAAAACATACAAACAAGGCCGGGGAGAGAGCAGACTGGAGAGGAGGGACCCGGGTCTGGTCCCGGTCGTCCGGCGCCTTTCCCGCCCAAGGAGGGGTGTTCCCTGGCAGCAGTCCCCAGGCTGA